>NC_084633.1:22977329-23287837 GCF_033978795.1 Nerophis ophidion | reverse complement strand
GTTGTAGAGGACGCTAAAGACTGTGACATCGCGACACGCCCTTAATATTGTTGTCCAGGTTAAAACCGGGAGAATGCTTGCCCCAGGGGATTGTCGGGAGGGGCACTGATATTCGGGTGTTTCCCGGAGAGATCGCCACAGTTGTCAAGTATGTTACGAGGGCGGGAAAGCCATTCAAAGAAGGTGAATTCATTAAAAAGTGCATGTTGGATTTTTTAAGAAATGTTTTCTTGCAGCCCAGCCTCACCCGGTTTCTGCATCCAGTGGCCCCCAGGTAAATTGAGTTTGAGACCCCTGACTTAGATTCTTCATGAAAAGAGGACAGTTTGAGGTTGATGTTCCTCTCAGTTTGTAACAATGTGTGATTGATTGATTGAAGGAGTTATGAGAAGTTTGCAGAGGAAAGGGTACACTTTCATCACGGTACACATTCACTGCTACAAGAAAGCCTGAGATGCTTTCAGTTGAAATATATATTTGAACTCACACAGTACTATGTAGAAAGTAGCATTTAAAATACAAATATACTGCAAGAAAATACATGCAAATATAATTTCAAATAGATAAAAGGCTATGTTTATTCCCAGGTACGAGTAGCCGCAAGCAGTAATATGTTTCTTTTTGATAGGGACTTCCACATGTTGGTGGTATGGCAGGCAAACACATTAGAACCTTTTTTGGAGTGAGATCTAGGTTGAATGTGATTTGTACAACTACCTTTGGTGTTATAATGGTGAATATATTTTGAAGTATCTAGACAGGTACATGGGTATTTTAGTGGTATGGTGTATCTTGTACACCAGACCAACTGCAAGAAGATGTACTCTGTCGGCCACCAAGAGCCTCCCCACGTTAAGGAAATGGTTGGCTGAAAGGTGAGCCCGAGATGACGGTTAAGCAGAAGCCCAATCATTTGGTTTTGGGCTGTCTGGAGTTTGTTTTTCAGGGCTTTTAAGGCATCACGGTACCAAACATGAACTCTGTAGTCAAAGTGGGGTTAAAGGCCTACTGAAATGAGATTTTCTTATTCAAACGGGGATAGCAGGTCCATTCTGTGTCATTAATATGAGCGAGGATGAAAGATTTGTGTTCGAGGATTCGAGGATATTGATAGCGACGGACTAGAAAAAAAAATTAAAAATCAAGTTAAAAAAAAAGGTTATTGCATTGGGACTGATTCAGATGTTTTTAGACACATTTACTAGGATAATTCTGGGAAATCCCTTATCTTTCTATTGTGTTGCTTGTGTTTTAGTGAGTTGGGTTTGAGTTTATTTGGAACATGCAAGCATACAACATGATACATCACACATACAACATGATACATCACACATACAACATGATACATCACACATACAACATGATACATCACACATACAACATGATACATCACACATGCATGTATACAACATGATACATCACACATGCATGCATACAACATGATACATCACACATGCAAGTATACAACATGATACATCACACATGCAAGTATACAACATGATACATCACACATGCATGTATACAACATGATACATCACACATACAACATGATACATCACACATGCATGCATACAACATGATACATCACACATGCATGTATACAACATGATACATCACACATGCATGCATACAACATGATACATCACACATACAACATGATACATCACACATACAACATGATACATCACACATGCATGCATACAACATGATACATCACACATGCATGTATACAACATGATACATCACACATACAACATGATACATCACACATACAACATGATACATCACACATGCAAGCATACAACATGATACATCACACATACAACATGATACATCACACATACAACATGATACATCACACATACAACATGATACATCACACATGCATGTATACAACATGATACATCACACATACAACATGATACATCACACATGCATGCATACAACATGATACATCACACATACAACATGATACATCACACATACAACATGATACATCACACATGCATGTATACAACATGATACATCACACATACAACATGATACATCACACATGCATGCATACAACATGATACATCACACATGCATGTAGACAACATGTTACATCACACATACAACATGATACATCACACATACAACATGATACATCACACATACAACATGATACATCACACATACAACATGATACATCACACATGCATGTAGACAACATGTTACATCACACATACAACATGATACATCACACATACAACATGATACATCACACATGCATGTATACAACATGATACATCACACATGCAACATGATACATCACACATGCAACATGATACATCACACATACAACATGATACATCACAATTTCCGGTTTCTCTTTTCAACATGTTCGAAAAGGAGTAGAAAGAAGCAGAACTTATTTATTCCTACCCCTTTTCTTTACATAACAGTTGCTAAAACTTTTGTTCACTTCCTGTTCTCAATGTATTCACAATGTATACTCCATAAGTAATAAGTAATCACAATAAAAATAAATAAATAAATAATTGGTGAAGTAAGTTTTATTCCATACGATGAGATAAGTACGATTATTTTGAGAATGAATGGGTGAATAAAATCAGAATGTTTATTATCATGGTTCTTTTTCTTTCTACTTTGTAAACACTTTAGGTTTGAAGAGTTTCTTGAAGTGGATGATATTAGTACATTGTTTGATTGCTTTGCTTAATCCATTCCATCATTTAATTCTACATACTGATATACTGAAGGTCTTAAGTGTTGTACGTGCATACAAATGTTTTAAATTACATTTTGCTCTAAGATTATATTCCTCTTTTTTTGAGAAGAATCTTTGTATATTCTTGGGAAGCAGGTTATAGTTTGCTTTGTGTATAATTTTATCTGTTTGCAAATTCACTATGTCGTGGAATTTCAGTATTTTCAATTCAATGATTAAAGGGTTTGTATGTTGTCTATATCCAACATGATGTATTATTCTAACTGATCTTTTTTGTAACACAGTTAATGAATGAAGTGTACTTTTGTAGTTATTTCCCCATATTTCTACACAGTAACTCAGATATGGTAACACTAGTGAGCAGTAGAGAATATAAACTGATTTTCGGTCCAGAACATATTTTGGCTTTATACATTATTGACGTATTTCTTGTTACTTTTATGTTGTATATTTTTTACATGAGATTTCCAGTTCAGTTTATCATCAATCATTATACCTAGAAATTTGGTTTCATTTACTCTTTCAATTTCTATTCCGTCTATTTGTATTTGTGTTTGACACTTCTTTTCTACTGTTACCAAATAGCATTATTTTAGTCTTACTGAGATTCAATGATAGTCTGTTTTTGTCAAACCATTTTTTTAATTTGTTCATTTCTTCTGTTATTATTTGTATTATCCTCTTTGTGTTCTCTCCTCAACAAAACGCTGTTGTTTCATCCGCAAATAATACTAACTTTAAATCTCTTGTAACTTTACAAACGTCATTTATATAGAGATTGAATAATTTAAGTCCCAGTATTGATCCCTGAGGTACACCACAGGATATATTTAGTGTTGTAGAAGTGTGTTCGCCTAGTTTCACGTATTGTTTCCTGTTCGTTAGATAACTTCTTATCCAATTTAAGACTAACCCTCTGATGCCATATCGTTCCAGTTTTTTGATTAAAATATTGTGATTAATTGTGTCAAATGTTTTAGTTAGATCCATAAACACTGCTGCCGCACATTTTTTATTATCTATTGCATTGGTCATTTCTTCTGTCATTTCAATTAAAGCCTTTGAAGTTGAAACATTAGCTCTGTATCCATATTGGTTCTCTTCGAGTATTCTATTTTTATTTATGAAACTCTCTAATCTTTTATTGAACAGTTTTTCAATGATTTTAGAAATTTGTGAAAGTAAAGAAACAGGTCTATAATTTGTAAATAGATGTTTATCTCCAGTCTTATAAATTGGTGCAACTTTAGCTATTTTCATTTTGTTTGGAAATGTACCTGTTTGAAATGATAGGTTACTAATATACATTAATGGTCCTGAGATCTCATCAATAACCTTTTTTATCGTATCCATATCAATTCCGTTACAATCAGTTGAAGACTTTGATTTACATTTTTTCACGATTTTAACTATTTCCTCCTGTGTCACATTTCTGAGGAACATGGAGTTGGGATTTTAACTATTTCCTCCTGTGTCACATTTCTGAGGAACATGGAGTTGGGATTTCGCTCTATGGTATCATTATAGTCCTCAATTGAAACTGGGTCTGGAATCCTTTCTTCCAATTTTGGTCCAATATTTACAAAGTAGTTATTAAAGCTTTCGACTACTTCCTTTATGTTGTCATTATGTTTATTTCCATCTAAGACATGGGTGTGAAACTCTGGCCCGCGGGCCAAACATTGGCCCACCGTTTAATTTCATTTGGCCCTTGAGGTAATATCAAATTAACATTAGAGCTGGCCCGCCGGTAACACCACATTCACCGCTAATACTCATACTTGCCAACCCTCCCGATTTTCCCGGGAGACTCCCGAAGTTTAGTGCTCTTCTCGAAAATCTCTCTGGGCAACCATTTTCCTGATTTGCACCCGGACAACAATATTGGTAGCGTGCTTTAAAGGCGATGCCTTTAGCGTCCTCTACAACATGCCGTCATGTCCTCTTTTCCTCCATATAAACAGCGTGCTGGCCAAGTCACATAATATATGCGGCTTTCACACACACATACTTGGCCAACAGCCATACAGGTCACACTGAGGGTGGCCGTATAAACAACTTTAACACTGTTACAAATATGCGCCACACTGTGAACCCACACCAAACAAGAATGACAAAACATATTTCGGGAGAACACCCGCACCGTAACACAACATAAACACAACAGAACAAATACCAAGAACCCTTTGCAGCACCAACTCTACAATATACCACCAAATCCCCGCCCACCTCATTTTAATTTTATTTTCAAATTTATTAGCCTGTGGAAAAAGTTAATGTTGGTATTTACCTCAGAAGGCTGCAAATAGAAAAGAGGCATTAATTTTTTAAGTTAAATTCTATTTAATATACCACTGAAGTTTTTTCCTTTGTTTTTTAAAAGTTGATTTTGCACTATTACGTTATATAAGCTCTGCCTGTTCCATGGGAGGAAGCCTGAGTACCCGGAGGGAACCCACGCAGTCACAGGGAGAACATGCAAACTCCACACAGAAAGAACCCAGGATTACTCAGGACCTTCGTATTGTGAGGCAAATGCACTAACCCCTGTTCCACCATGCTGCCATATTTAAGCCTTGCTTGTTTAATATTCATTGCAAAACTTGTTTGGGTCCCTATTAAAAGGCAATGTGTTCAACCTTGGCCCGCGGATTTGTTCAGTTTTAAATTTTGGCCCACTCTGTATTTGAGTTTGACACTCCTGATCTAAGAAGTATTGGGGGTAATCCCTCTTAGTGCCATTTTTAATAATGCTATTGAGAATGCCCCATGTTGCTCTCATATTATTTTTGTTCCTGTCCAATAATTCACTGTAATATTCTTTTCTACATGATCGTAGTATGTTTGTTAACTTGTTTTTATACTTTTTGTACTTAACTTCTGCCTCTGTAGTTCTTTGTACTATAAATTTTCTATATAGCGTATTCTTCTTCTTACAAGCATTGTTTAATCCTTTTGTCATCCATGGTTGATTATTATTTCTATGTTTACTACTGAGTTGTCTCCATGGACAATGTTTGTCATAAAGTATTATGAACTTGTTTAAGAAATGTTCGTATGCTTCATCAACCTCTTCTTCATTGTACACATTGTCCCAATCTTGCTTTTGTTGCTCCATTTTGAAAGCAATCATCCTCTTCTCTGTGCACAGTCTTTGAAATGTCCTTTTGTCTTCCGTGTTCTTTTTGCAGTTTCCATCATATATTGTAAAAACTGGCAGATGATCCCTAAAGTCGGTTATAAGTAGACCACTTGTGGTGTTATTATCAAAATCATTGGTAAAAATATGATCAATAAGTGTGGCACAGTGTCCTGTGATGCTGCTTGGCTTTGTGATTTTAGGATATAAACTGATGCTGTACATTGTATCAATGAAGTCATCAATAGACTTTTGCTTGTTAGGGTTCAATAAGTCAATGTTAAAGTCACCACATAAGAAAATTATTTTTTGACCATTGTCCATGTAAGTTGCCTTGATCCATTCTTCAAATGTTTCTATACTTGACTTAGGTGATCGGTATATACCATTGATTACTATGTTTTTGCTATTTTCCTGACATATTTCAATGGTAATACATTCTAAGATATTATCTATAGCTAATGACATGTTTTTTACCACTTTGTGGTTCAGGTTCTTCATCACATACACAACTACTCCTCCTCCATTTTTGTTGGCTCTGTTGATGTAGTTTAGTTCATATCTTTCCAGATCAAAATCTATTCCTTTTTTATCATCAATCCATGTTTCTGTGACGGCGATCACTTTGAAGGGTTTTTTGATGTATTTCAAAAAGTTCTTAATGTTGTTGTAGTTTGCATACAAGCTTCTGCTATTAAAATGAACAATTGACAATTTGTTATCACTTTTAATGATGCTATTGTATTGCTCATCTTTGTAATAAAAACAATTATTACTAATGTGGGGGAAAAAAATTGTATCTGGATCTATATCGTTTTCCAAATCCTGGTTTTTGTGCTCTTTGTTGCAGAAGTTTTGTAGTTCCATATTTCCTTGCTCAACAATCTTTGATGTCGTTTCAATAATGTCTATAAGTGTATATGGATGCAGTCCTGAATCTAGGTCTTCTTTTTTAGTCGTCCCTTGCAGTGTAGTAGTGTTGATGTTGAATTTAGGTGCTTGTTTTCTGTCAGAGTCCATTATCATCGTTGTTGTGGAAGCTGTGTAAACTTCAAATTTGTCCAGGTCTTTGATGTCATTGACAACAATTACTCTTGCTTCTGGACCTCCATTCAGCTTGATGTAGATTTTACAGTTGGTGCTCCAAGTTCCCTGGATTTTTCCCTGCTTTCTCAAGTTGCGTGCTTTCTTGGCGATTCCAGCATTATGTTTAGTGAGATGCTCATTCATGTACACATTTGTTCCCTTCAGCTTCTTTCCCAGTCTCAGCAATGCCATTTTAGATTTTCTGTTTACAAGTTTCACGAGCATGACTGGAGTGGCGTTGTTGTCTCTTCTGTTCAGTGGGATGCATGTTTCGATGGTAATAATATTGATTTCAATTTCCTTTGATTGCAGAAAGTTGACCACTTGCTGTTCTGCCGAGACAAGGTCCATTTCATCTGGTTCACCTTCATTATTCACAGCCTTCGCATAGGATCTTGGTTTAATTCGGTGCCCTGTCACCATGATATCATTCATTCGTTTATCCTGCTCCATTTCATCTATGATATTCCACAGCATGGAGTTGTCTTCTTGAAGGGTCTTCATTTGTTGGCACATATCTTCTTGAAAGGTCTTCAATCGTAGGCACATATCAGAGACTTCATTTTTTCTGGTGATGATTTGAGTTTGCAGACTTTTCACATCTTGTTTGTGTTCTTCCATTGCTTTTTTCAGATCTTTTTTTATTTCTTTCATTTCTTCTATCATTTCTTTCCAATCTTCTTTTAATTCATGGAGTATTTTTAGTAGTACTCCTTCTTGATTCCCATCATGTCCTGTTTCCAGTCTCAAATCTTGGTCCCAGTTGTGTCCTGTGTCGGCTGACACCGAAGGTTTTGGGTTTCAGTCTTCTCTTTAACTTTTGGCCTCGTGGCAGATCGATGACATCAGTGACTCTTGTGTCTTAAACGGCAGTTACTTTAGCAACTTGCAGCATGTTTAACTTGTTTGTTCCAACAATGCGTGCATTGCGTTGTTCACAGATCGATTTCAGGTGTTAGTCTGTCAACTTATAACACTCTGCGCCGTTGGAAGCACTTTAAAACAGCTGTAAACTCGCCGTAGCTTTTGGTTGCTAGGCAACCGCTTTGAGCTGCGGTAAGGCGCCGATGGCTTGAGGCAAACGGCTCTTCCAACTTGCCTCATTTCAGCGTATCAGTGCCTCACAACTGACCAAAATGAGGTCAAGGATGCCAGGTGACTCTCCTGTGGCTGTGATCGCAAATCAGTTGTCAAAATCTTCAAAATAAATAAAAAGTCCGGTAGCAAAAGCGGAGCCTTTTTCTTTTGTGTCCTTTCTCATGAACAGGAAGTGACGTATTAGCTAGTTTAATATTACCTGATAGTCGAAGGGGTGTGTCCACGGGTGTCTTGAGGCCAGTCTCTGAGGGAAGTCGACGGCAGCTTTATGGATGGCGCAAGTTCAGCTGATCTCCGGTAAGAGGTGACTTTTTAACCACAATTTTCTCACCGAAACCTGCTGGTTGACATTTGGTCGGGATCCATGTTTGCTTGACCGCTCTGATCCATAGTAAAGTTTCACCTCCGGGAATTTTAAACAAGGAATCACCGTGTGTTTGTGTGGCTAAAAGTTAAAGCTTCCCAACTGCATCTTTCTACTTTAACTTCTCCAATATTAATTGAACAAATTGCAAAAGATTCAGCAACACAGATGTCCAAAATACTGTGTAATTACGCCATTAAAGCAGACAACTTTTAGCTGTGTGTGGTGCACCGCTAATATTTCCTTACAGTCCGTGACGTCTCGCGCGTGCGTTATCATTCCGTGATGTTTTCAACAATAAACTCCGCGGGAAATTTAAAATTGCAATTTAGTAAACTAAACCGTCCGTATTGGCATGTGTTGCAATGTTAATATTTCATCATTGATATATAAACTATCAGACTGTGTGGTCGCTAGTAGTGGCTTTCAGTAGGCCTTTAAATGAGTGCTTGTGTCAGAGTCTTAAGTGTATTTCTACCCACCAGCGGGGTGATCCTACTATATAAGAAGTAAGGGTGTATGGAATGCCGGTATTGGTAAAGTACCATGATACTATCCATCCATCCATTTTCTACTGCTTGTCACGTTTGGGGTCGTGGCGGGTGTTGGACCCCATCTCAACTGCATTAATCATATTCGGTACTAAACCGCCTCTAAAAAGTACTACTTCTATGTTTACATCAAAATGTTTTGCCATCACATCTTCTTTCGTTTTTTTATTTGTAATTATTTATATTATGTTTATAAACTCAGGAAAAATGTCACTGGACACATGAGGACTTTGAATATGACCAATATATGATCCTGTAACTACTTGGTATCAGATTGATACCCACATTTATGGTATCACCCAAAACTAATGTAAAGTATCCAAACAACAGAAACATAAGTGATTATTACATTTTAACAGAAGTGTAGGTAGAACATGTTAAAACAGAAAATAAGCAGATATTTACAGTCAATGAACAAGTAAATTAATAATCCATTTTTACCACTTGTCCTTAATAATTTTGACCCAATAGTAGAATATAAATGACACAATATGTTACTGCATATGTCAACAGACTAAATTAGGAGCTTTTGTTTGTTTACTTACTACTAAAAGGCAAGTTGTCCAGTATGTTCAAAAACTTGCAATAGGAAACATGTTTAATGTACCCCAAAACAAATGTTATTTTAAAAAAGCCAATAAAGCACTTTTCTGTGATCCCTTTTTTTTAGAAAAGTATCAAAATACATTTTTGTACAGGTCTCGGTACCAAAATATTGTTATTGGGACAACATTAGTAAGAATATAATTTGTCGGTTGATTCTTTCACTACCTGAGTAGTCATTTTTTCACTGGAGAGATTAGTCTCTACGATGCAGCCAAGAAAGTTAATCTAATTTTTGTTTGTTATAATATTGTCACCCACTTTGACTGTGAAGTTATTTACTTTTCTGAGGTTAGGAATTGACCCAAAGACCTGTGTACTTGCAAGTACCGAGGCAAGTCTTATTTCGGCAGTTTGTCATTGAAAGCCTTGCTAGTCTAGGTCTTGAGGATTGTAGCTTCGCTTGTTTTGTGGCCATCAGCCTCGGTTCTATGTTCTTTATGGGTATAGAAAATGATGGAATGATCACTTAAGCCTCATACAGTAGTTCCACTTGTGGTGATCTGAGACTGGTCAGAAGTAACAAGGAGGTCTATGAAGGTTTAAAAGAACTCACTCACCCTGGTAATTTGCTAAATGAGCTAAGTGAGACAATGTTTCAGGACATATCAGTGTTCCAGTCCCCAAGAAGATGGAAACATGTGTCAACATGTTTACACTAAACTCATACACTCACCAAATATATTTTATACTGTAATCAAATCTAATTATTTCACATCATGATTCTGACCTACATGCATCAATAAGTGAAAGTAAACATTTATTTTCAGTAACCAAAGTAGTCAACACTTGTTTTATTAAAAGCACATAAAGGTGACTGACTTTCCTTCAGCGTGTCGTAGATGGTCTCCAATTCCTAAAGAGGAATTGTTGATGAAGATACTCCATAAAACAGCACATAGTAAAACATGTTTTGGTAAAAGTTCCTTTTGGCCCAGCCAACAAAATGACCTCTAGAAAGTATGTTGCATGATAACAAAAACATACCATGAATGTTTTTTGTTTTTTTTTGGTGATTTTGGAATCATATTTTTTTTATTTCCATGATATTGAAGTTATGGTAATGACAATGTCATTATAATATTATGATTAAGTTTAGAGATAAAGAGTAGGTTTAACAGACCGTGTACAGAATTAACTATTTACCCACTTTACATCAGTGAAGTTAAGAATGCTTCAATCAATGCTGCCTCACACTTATACAAACTTTTCAAATTGCCCCGCATCAAATTTCCAAGTCTGTTTTTGTACTCACTGTACCACTTTTGAATAATTTTTAGGAAAAAAGTAGGTATTTCCAGTGTTTTTATTGGTTGTTTTGCTACACACTTTTAACACAACACACAAAGGAACACAAATCATGTCATTGTGTTAACAGTGTCAGTTCAAAACTATTTCTATACTCTCTTTATCTTATTTACCCAACAGACGTTCAGCAGCCCCCTCACATTAAAGAGGAAGGGGAGGATCCACAGCCCCCCCACATTAAAGAGGAAGAGGAGATACCACAGCCCCCACACATTAAAGAGGAAGAGGAGGAAGTGTGGATGAGTCAGGAGGGAGAGTGTCCTGTAGGGCAGGAGGAGGCTGATGTCAGCAAGTTTCCACTGACTGTTGTCTCTGTGAAGACTGAAGAGCATGAACACAAACCACCTGAGTCCTCACAGCTTCATCACAGTCCAAGTAAGCTCAACATTATACAAGATTATACAAGAATGACAAACACAGTTCAGGAGGACATTCTCACAGTAACACAACATAAAACAGAACAGAACAAATACCCTCAATCCCATGCATCTGTGACTATTCGTGGCTACATTATACACCCCGCTAGCACCAAACCCTGCCCCCCCCAACCCCGCCCATCTCAAGCGACACGCGGGGGGGGGGTTGGTGCTAGCGGGGTGTATAATATAGCCAGGAATAGTCACGGATGCCTGGGATTGTGGGTATCTGTTCCGTTCGGTTTATGTTGTGTTACTATCAGGATGTCCTCCCGAAATGTGTTTGTCATTCTTGTTTGGTGTGGGTTCACAGTGTGGCGCATATTAATAAGAGTGTTAAAGTTGTTTATATCACAACCTTCAGTGTAACCTGTGTGGCTGTTGACTATATGCCTTGCAATCTCGTATGTGTGATGACAGAAGCGGCGAAATATATATATATATATATATATATATATATATATATATATATATATACATATATATATATATACACACACACACACACACACACAGGACTGTCTCAGAAAATTATAATATTGTGATAAAGTCCTTTATTTTCTGTAATGAAACTAAAAACATGGAAATGTCAGACATTCTGGATGCATTACACATCAACTGAAATATTGCAAGCCTTTTATTATTTTAATATTGCTGATTATGGCATACAGCTTAAGAAAACTCAAAAATCCTATCTCAAAAAATGTGAACATTTCCTAGGACCAAGTAAAAAAAAAGATTTATAACAGCAAAACAAAATCAAATATTTGAAAATGTCAAATAATGCACTCAGTACTTGGTTGGGAATCCTTTCGCATGGATTACTGCATCAATGCGGCGTGGCATGGAGGCAATCGGCCTGTGGCATTGCTGAGGTGTTATGGATGCTCAGGATGCTTCGCTAGTGGCCTCAAACTCATTTGCATTATTGGGTCTGGTGTCTTACAGCTTCTTCTTCACAATACCCCACAAATTCTCTAAGGGGTTCAGGTCAGGGGAGTTGGCAGGCCAATCGCGGACAGTAATGCCATGGTCAGTACATCAGTTACTGCTGGTTCTGGCAGATCATGCTGGAAGATGAAGTCATCATCTCCATAGAGCTTTACAACAGATGGAAGCATGGAGTGCTCTTGGTACACAGCTGCATTGACTCTAGACTTGATTAAACACAGTGGACCAAAACCAGCAGCTGACATGGCTCCCCAAACCATTGCTGACTGTGGGAACACACTGGAATTCAAGCAACTTGGATTTTGCTCCTCTCCAGCCTTCCTCCAGACTATAGCGCCTTGACTTCCAAATGAAATACAAAATTTGCTTTCTTCTGAAAACAGGACTCTAGACCACTCTGCATAACAGTGTGGTACGCCAGCTGCACTGAAGCAGACAAACGGGCGAATTAGAGGGTCATAAAGTTTGCACAAAAAATCATCGGCTGCCCCCTCCCCTCCCTGAAGCATTTACATAACTCCCGTTGCCTCAAGAAAGCAAAAACCATCACCAAAGACAGCACACACCCTGGCTACCACCTGTTCCACCTGCTACCATCAGGCAGGCGCTACAGGTGCATCAGAGCCAGAACAAACAGGCTCAGAGACAGCTTCTTCTCCAGAGCTGTCACCATGTTAAAATCTAACTTATAATAATAATAATAATTCATCCCTGTACAATATCATGCCCTAATACCCTACTGTGCAATACTGATTGTTATTTATTACTTCCGTACTCTTGTCTTGTTCTGTATATTGTACAGTATTTTGTATTTCTACAGTGTGCTGTATATTGTACAGGATTGCTTGTTATTTTTATTGGATAGTAGTCTGTTTATTTCAATTGTTAGTTTTTCCTTTATTACCCCTTGTGTTATTTATTTCACCCCATATTTGTTCCCACAACCGCCACTCAAGTTGGAGTCTTTAATCTTGTTATATGCAAATATAATGACAATAAAGTCTATTTTATTCTATTCTATTCTAATTAGGCTTGCATGCTGTCAATTCAGGATATAGGGGGCGCTAAAGGCAGTGCCTTTATGGCACTCCCTGAATATTGTTGATCTGGTAAAAATTGACAGGGGCTTCGAGAGAATTGGTGCCCTGAAATTCAGGGGTCTCCCGGGAAAATTGGGGACGTGGGCAAGCATGACCTATCAAGCGCCGTTCAGATTAAACTCATGGGCCGCACCAACATAAAATTGTCACATCAAAGCGCGGGCCGCATAATAACGTTTCGCGGATCGCAATTTTGCCCGCGGGCCGCATTTTTGAGACCCCTGCTCTAAACCTAAACCAAAATCATAATGATCAAAGACGTCCAGCACATTAAGGTGAGTTAAAGTTCATGAAAAGTTTTACTGTCAAGCTCTTACAAACTGTTCTCAAACACCACACACATCATTGTTTTTGTTTTTCAAGATATAGATGGATGCGGTCTTTTTAATGTAGGTGGAGAAAATGAATAACTTTATAGGGGTGGGCCAAAGAAAAGGTAAACTAAATAAATGCATAACGTGGAGTGCTGTCTATTTGGCCTAACTCACCTGTGAATAGTTTGAATACTGCAAACTTCAATAAGTAACACCTCATTTGTGTTCTATGTTCTGCAGACGTCCAGCAGGTGTCAGCAGAGAGTCATGAAGAGATTCCCTCCAAGCAGCAGGAGTGGAGCTCCAGTGTGGGACAGAAGGACCTCGAGCCCACTCATATAGAGGAAGAAGAGGAACTGTGGGAGCAGCTTCCAAGGTTGGAGGAGGTTAATGACGAAGATGATATAAAGTCAGAACCAGACAGCATCTTTGCTCCACTGTCAGACATGGACCACATGATGTCACACTCTTCTGATCACAGTGATCACATCCAAAAACCTTTGAAGAGTAAAAATGACTCTGAAGGTGATACGAGACATCAAAATAACAGCAAACACTTGGACTGCTCTGAATGTGAAAAATCTTTTAGACATAAGAGTAATTTTACAGTACACATGAGAACACATACTGGAGAGAAACCTTATACTTGCCCTGTTTGTAAGAAGAGTTTCTCCAGAAAGCAATACATGACCACACACATGACAATACATACTGGAGAGAAACCTTTTACTTGCTCTGTTTGTAAGAAGAGTTTCCCCAGAAAGAATGACATGACCACACACATGAGAACACATACTGGAGAGAAACCTTTTGCTTGCTCAATTTGTGCTAAAAGATTCAACGCTAAGAGTGTCATGATATTACACATGAAAACACACACAGGTGAGAAACCTTTCACTTGCTCTGTCTGTAAGAAGAGTTTCATCAGTAAGCATCACATGACCACACACATGAGAACACACACTGGAGAGAAACCTTTTACTTGCTCCGTCTGTGAGAAGAGTTTCTCCTCAAAGCCAAACATGACCACACACATGAGAACACACACTGGAGAGAAACCTTTTACTTGCTCTGCTTGTTTGAAGAGTTTCTCCAGAAAGATTGTCATGATCACACACATGAGAACACATACTGGAGAGAAACCTTTTATTTGCTCTGTTTGTAAGAAGAGTTTCTCCAGAAAGCAACACATGACCACACACATGAGGACACACACTGGTGAGAAACCTTTTCCTTGCTCTGTTTGTAAGAAGAGTTTCTCCATGAAGCCTGACATGACCACACACATGAGAATACATACTGGAGAGAAACCTTTTACTTGCCCTGTTTGCAAGAAGAGTTTCTCCAGAAAGCAATACATGACCACACACATGAGAACACACACTGGAGAGAAACCGATTGTGTGATAAAACATTCAGGTTTAAGTATCAGGTCAGTAATTACAAGTGTGTAACAGTCATGGAAGCTGCAGGGATTTAAAAACACTTATAAACAGTGATTGTGCTAAATGTACTTTAAAAACACAGCATGATTAATATGAACGTATATTTTATGTTGAATGTTGTGCTTCTTATCTTCTACTCTTATATGTTGTCCTGGAATGACTTTTTAAGTTGTGTGCATTTATTGAATATTATAAATGTTTCTAAATTTTTATTCTAATTTCCCATTGTTAAAGAGAGGTCATATTTCTTTATTTATTTTTTTCACACATTTGTTCCATTGCATTTTATTGATGTTATTCTCCAATTAAAAGTACGAATTAATAAAATTGTTAACAAAATTTGGACTCTGAGTTTGGACGCAGATTCATCATCATCATCAGAATACTGGACGAAACTTTGACATTCATTTTTTAATATAAGTGTGACCTCAATATTCCTCGATAATAAGACTAAAAATAGAGATTTAAGTACCATATTAGAGTGCCTCTTATAGATCTACCTCGCCACATTGTGAGAAGTGGGGGCTAGCAGATGCATGTTGCTATCATGTTTTAGCAGCGAGGAAGACAGCATTTGTCTTTACTTTTTTGTCGGATTCAAGTTTTAATGCTCTGCTGAATAAATTAATCACTATGCCTGCCAATATTAAGGATTATTTATATATATTTAAGAACAAATTCCCTACTTGACACGTAGCAAAATGACTCCACAAAAAGTGAACTAGCAGCAGGACTCAGTAAATATTTTCTTAATTTTCTAATCAACTATAAAGAGTAACATCCATCCATTTCTACCGCTTATTCCCCTTTGGTGTTGCGAGGGGCGCTGCTGCCTACCTCAGCTACAATCGGGTGGAAGGTGGCATACACCCTGGACAAGTCGCTGTCTCATCGCAGGGCCAACACAGATGGACAGACTAGGGACCATTCAGTGTTGCCAATCAACCTATCCCCAGGTGCATGTCTTTGGAAGTGGGAGGGGCCTATCCCCAGGTGCATGTCTTTGGAGGTGGGAGGGGCCTATCCCCAGGTGCATGTCTTTGGAGGTGGGAGGGGCCTATCCCCAGGTGCATGTCTTTGGAGGTGGGAGGAAGCCGGAGTACCTGGAGGGAACCCACACATTCACGGGGAGAACATGCAAACTCCACACAGAAAGATCCTGAGCCCGGGATTGAACCCTGACTACTCAGGACCTTCATATTGTGAGGCAGACACACTAACCCCTCTTCCACCGTGAAGCCCTAAAGAGTAACATGACAGTGGAAATTTCACAAGAATTCACCAAAAATCGGAAATAGGGAAATATTTGATGCAGACGAACCAGGTGGCACCATGCAGTAAAAAAAAGTGATGTTTACTGATAAACGAACAAAAACCGAGAGCAACACGGAACTGTGAAGACAACAAAACAAACCGCTGAAACCCAGCAAAACACTCACAGGAAATGTGGAGCAGACGGCGTCCACAAAATATGTGCGTACTCGAGCTTGACATCTAAAAGGATAGTCACCCGTGAACAAAGAATAATGTCCGGACAACAAAGGTAGCAAGAGGATCAATTGAAATAGTCTTGATTGCAAACAGAAAAAAGGTGAGGGGAAATGCTCGGGGACAGAAGTGAAGCTGCCACGGGAAAACACGTACAAAACTGGGAGAGCCACCAAAATAAAAGCACAGGACAGGAATTCAAACATTAAACAGCGGAAAACACAAACAAAATGTGAACAAAATTTGCCAGATGTGACAAATGGAGTGTCAGAAATGAGCTGAGCCAAGATTGACAGGCTGGATAATGAGGGAGAAGCAATCTAGTGTCATGTCAGCACACTGGGACTGGAAGGCAGGATTCACACAATCTTCTTCTCACTTCTCTCTCATGTGGAGGCTACAGTCCGCATGACAGAAGTCACTACTACAACTACTCTTATTTCATTTAAATGTATTTTTTACTTACAAATTATTATTATTATTGTTTTTTTCATGGACATCCATCAGCTGACATTGTTATCCATTACATCATATGTGCATACATCATACATCTATTGTCTGCCCGAAAGATCAACATATTATTTTTTGTTTATTTCCCAACGATGACACCTGCACCCCTCCCCCACAAAAAAAGAAAGACAGCAAAAAAACGAAAACAAAAAACAAAGTAATAATAATATTAATAACAAATAATATAAACAGATAAAACTATATACATATAGGGAGTAATCTTTTTTTTTTAAAACAGTTTAATCACTAATTAGAAAAAAAAATAGTCTTATGTGGCGTGACATAATGGAGCCAGTATTCCCAGTATGAAGTAAATATCTCTAGTTTATAAATAATAAAAGCTGTTATCTCCTGTGTTTTATAAATGTCCATTGTGATTTCCATCCATTTCTTCAAAGTTGGGCTCTCCTGTAATATCCATTTCCTGGTAATGCTCTTTTTACAAACCACTAGTAGGATATTCATGAAGTATTTCTCTTTTTTCAGCCAATCCTGAGGTGCGATGTGTGAAAAACAGAATGTTACTTTCAAGGGGTGATTTGAAAATATCCTGTAGAGCTTGGTGTATCTCTTTCCAATAGTCCTTTATGGCAGAGCAGTCCCAGAAAACATGCTAGTGGTTTGCCTTTAGATTCCCACAATTTGTCCAACAGGCAGGGGAGTTGTTATCATACTGAGACTTCTGAGAAGGTGGAATAAAACTTTCCCAGCCAAACTCTCCACTTGGGTGAGCTGCTACAAGTCCATTGATATCTCCATTTTATTGTCCATTCTTCCTCAGATGTAGTTATCCCTCCTTCCTTCTCCCATTTTGTTTTAACATATAAAGTTGAATATGATTTCTTATACAAGCATGAAACACTTCTATCAATAGTTTCTGAATTATATGCTTTTGTAAATAGTTCAATGAAACAAATGCTTGTCTTTGTTACATTTTTCACCTTCATATTAACAAAATGCTGCAACTGCAGATATTGATATAAGTCTTGTTTTTTTTTTTAAATGTGTCCTTTTAAAGGGGAACATTATCACAATTTCAAAAGGGTTAAAACAATAAAAATCAGTTCCCAGGGGCTTGTTGTATTTTTTGAAGTTTCACTCAAAATTTTACCGGTCTCGGAATATCCCTAAATAAAGCTTTAAATTGCCTTATTTTCGCTATCTTCGAAACCACTATCCATTTCCCTGTGACGTCATACAGTGCTGCCAATGTAAACAAACAATGGGAATAGCACAGCAAGATATAGCGACATTAGCTCGGATTCACACTCGGATTTCAGCGATTTAAGCGATTCAACAGATTACGCATGTATTGAAACAGATGGTTGGAGTATGAAAGTATTGAAGAAGAAACTGAAGCTATTGAGCGAATAGCTATTGACGCTATTCATAGCCATAGCATGGCCGAATAGCTGCTTTAGCATTGCTGGTAAAATGTGCGGACCAAACGATCAGGACTTTCGCATCTTGTGACACTGGAGCAACTTAAATCCGTCGATTGGTAAGTGATTTTTTCGCATAAAATGTGGGTGGAAGGAAACGTAATATAGTTGCAAATGCATCTGCAGGTTATCCATGCATCTCTGTGCCATGTCTGCTTTAGCACCGCCGGTAAATAGCATGTTAGCATCGATTAGCATAGCATGTTAGCATCGATTAGCTGGCAGTCAACATCAACAAAACTCACCTTTATGATTTCGTTGACTTTATCGTTGCAAATGCATTTGCAGGTTATCCATACATCTCTGTGCCATGTCTGCTTTACAACCGCCAGTAAATAGCATGTTAGCATCGATTAGCTGGCAGTCATGCCGCGACCAAATATGTCTGATTAGCACATATGTCAACAACATCAACAAAACTCACCTTTGTGATTTCGTTGAATATCGTTTCAAATGCATCTGCAGGTTATCCATACATCTCTGTGCCATGTCTGTTATCGCCGGTAAAATGTGGAGACACTCTGGCACATTCAATGGGGGTCTGGCGGCAGACACTTTGGCATCTTGGGGCCAGTGGTGCAACTTGAATCCCTCCCTGTTAGTGTTGTTACACCCTCCGACAACACACCGACGAGACATGATGTCTCCAAGGTTACAAAAAATAGTCGAAAAAACGGAAAATAACAGAGCTGAGACCTGGTCTTTGTAATGTGTTGAAAATGAAAATGGCGGCTGTATTACCTCGGTGACGTCACATTCTGACGTCATCGCCTCCAGCGCGATAAACAAAAAGGCGTTTAATTCGCCAAAATTTACCCATTTAGAGTTCGGAAATCGGTTAAAAAAATATATGGTCTTTTTTCTGCACCATCAAGGTATATATTGACGCTTACATAGGTCTGCTGATAATGTTCCCCTTTAATAGTTTCAAAACTGAGCATTTTTTAATCTTTCATTACACTACATGAAGCTGAATTATTTTTTGTTGATCTCTATTGGCAGAGTTTGAAATCGGTACAGCAGTCTTGGAAGTGCATTCCTTTTAATACAATCAATTCTACAGCTAAGGCGAAAAAAAGGAATTAAGTTCCATCGTGCTATGTCATCTTTTATTTTCTTATGTATGGGTAGATCATTTTATACTGATAATGTTGTTATATATTTTGATAAAATGAGGCCCAGGTATTTAAAAGACATATCAGGGGGTATAAATATATATATATATATATATATATATATATATATATATATATATATATATATATATATATATATCAATCAATCAATCAATGTTTATTTATATAGCCCCAAATCACAAATGTCTCAAAGGACTGCACAAATCATTACGACTACAACATCCTCGGAAGAACCCACAAAAGGGCAAGGAAAACTCACACCCAGTGGGCAGGGAGAATTCACATTCAGTGGGACGCCAGCGACAATGCTGACTATGAGAAACCTTGGAGAGGACCTCAGATGTGGGCAACCCCCCCCCTCTAGGGGACCGAAAGCAATGGATGTCGAGCGGGTCTAACATGATACTGTGAAAGTTCAATCCATAGTGGCTCCAAGACAGCAGTGAGAGTCCCGTCCACAGGAAACCATCTCAAGCGGATCAGCAGCGTAGAGATGTCCCCAACCGATACAGGCGAGCGGTCCATCCTGGGTCCCGACGAGCGGTCCATCCTGGGTCTCGACTCTGGACAGTCAGTACTTCATCCATGGTCATCGGACCGGACCCCCTCCACAAGGGAGGGGGGGACATAGGAGAAAGAAAAGAAGCGGCAGATCAACTGGTCTAAAAAGGAGGTCTATTTAAAGGCTAGAGTATACAGATGAGTTTTAAGATGAGACTTAAATGCTTCTACTGAGGTAGCATCTCGAACTGTTACCGGGAGGGCATTCCAGAGTACTGGAGCCCGAACGGAAAACACTCTATAGCCCGCAGACTTTTTTTGAGCTCTAGGAATCACTAATAAGCCGGAGTCTTTTGAATGCAGATTTCTTGCCGGGACATACGGTACAATACAATCGGCAAGATAGGCTGGAGCTAGACCGTGTAGTATTTTATACGTAAGTAGTAAAACCTTAAAGTCACATCTTAAGTGCACAGGAAGCCAGTGCAGGTGAGCCAGTACAGGTATATATATATGTATATATGTATATAAAGGTATATACAGTACAGGCGTAATATGATCAAACTTTCTTGTTCTTGTCAAAAGTCTAGCAGCCGCATTTTGTACCAACTGTAATCTTTTAATGCTAGACATTGGGAGACCCGAAAATAATACGTTACAGTAATCGAGACGAGACGTAACAAACGCATGGATAATGATCTCGGCGTCTTTAGTGGACAAAATGGAGCGAATTTTAGCGATATTACGGAGATGAAAGAAGGCCGTTTTAGTAACGCTTTTAATGTGTGACTCAAAGGAGAGAGTTGGGTCGAAGATAATACCCAGATTTTTTACAGAGTCACCTTGTTTTATTATTTGGTTGTCAAATGTTAAAGTTGTATTATTAAATAGAGGTCGGTGTCTAGCAGGACCGATAATCAGCATTTCCGTTTTTTTGGCATTAAGTTGCAAAAAGTTAGCGGACATCCATTGTTTAATTTCATTAAGACACGCTTCCAACTGACTACAGTCCGGCGTGTTGGTCAGCTTTAGGGGCATGTAAAGTTGGGTGTCATCAGCATAACAGTGAAAGCTAATACCGTATTTGCGTATGACGTCACCTAGCGGCAGCATGTAGATGCTGAAGAGTACAGGGCCAAGGACCGAACCCTGGGGAACTCCACACGTTACCTTAACATAGTCCGAGGTCACACTGTTATAGGAGACACACTGCATCCTATCAGTAAGATAAGAGTTAAACCATGACAGGGCTGAGTCTGAAATACCAATTCGTATTTTGATACGCTCTAATAAAATATTATGATCGACGGTATCGAAAGCAGCGCTAAGATCGAGGAGCAGCAACATAGATGACGCATCAGAGTCCATCGTTAGCAATAGATCATTAGTCAGTTTTGCGAGGGCTGTCTCAGTCGAGTGATTTGCCCTGAAACCGGATTGAAAGGTTTCACATAGATTGTTAAACGCTAAGTGCTCATTTAGCTGCTCTGCAACAATTTTTTCGAGGATTTTCGAAATAAAGGGAAGGTGAGACACCGGTCGGTAGTTTACCATGAGGTCTGGATCGAGGTTAGGTCTTTTAAGGAGAGGATGAATAACCGCTTTTTTGAATGCAACGGGAACAGTGCCCGAGGAAAGTGATAAGTTTATAATATTTAGCACTGATGGACCTAATAATACAAAAAGTTCCTTGATAAGATTCCCAGGAAGTGGGTCAAGTAAACATGTTGTTTGTTTTATTCCATTTACACGTTGTAACAATCCTTCTAATGTTATTTCATCAAAACGAGAGAAACTATTTTGGATATTTGCAGTATCCGCCGTATATACAATCGTATCTGTGTTACTATAACCCCGTTGTAGCTGGGACGCATTGTCTTTAATCTCCTTTCTAATAAGTTCAATTTTCTTATTAAAGAACTTCATAAAGTCATCTGCCGAATGGGTGGAGCTACTGGAAGGAGTCCCTTGTTGGGTTAGCGATGCTACTGTACTAAACAAAAATTTTGGATCGTTTTTATTAATGCGGATGAGATTTGAGTAATAATTAGTTTTAGCTAAGGTAAGCATGCGTTTATAAGTTATTAAACTATCACTCCATGCTTGATGGTGCACCTCAAGTTTAGTCGTGCGCCATTTGCGTTCCAGCTTTCTACATAATAATTTCTGAGCTCTAGTTTCTTCAGTAAACCATGGCGTACGCTTTTTTGGAGCCTTTTTTAACTTCAGCGGTGCTATACTATCAATGGTTTCGCGCAGGGCGTTGTTAAAGTTGTTAGTGAGGTTATCAATAGAGCCCACATACTTTGGGAACGGTGCCCTTACCGAGGGCAGTAGGTCCGCAAGAGTCGTCGTTGTGGCAGCATTAATGTTGCGGCTGCTATAGCAGTTATTATTATTATTAGCTTGCCGAACATGAGTCTGAACTTCGAATTTTATAAGGTAATGATCGGACATTACTTTAGTATACGGGAGTATCGTAACTTTTGAGATGGTGATACCTCTGACAAGCACTAGGTCTATCGTATTACCGCTGCGATGCGTCGGTTCATTTATTATTTGTGTAAGACCACAGCTATCAATTATAGTCTGGAGCGCCACGCACGGTGGGTCCAATGGGGTATTCATATGGATATTAAAGTCCCCCATTATAATTATATTATCGGCGTGCGTCACTAGATCAGCAACAAACTCTGAGAATTCACTAATAAAGTCCGAATAGGGCCCTGGGGGGCGGTAGATAACGGCCAGGCACAGAGGCAGAGGTGTGGCAGACTTCATAGAAAGCACCTCAAACGATTTATATTTATTATTTAAGTTAGGACTAAAGTTAAAGTTTTCATTGTATATTAGTGCGACACCCCCTCCCCTTTTGAGGTGACGGGCAATATGCGCATTCGTATAGTTAGGAGGGGATGCCTCATTTATCGCAAAAAAGTCGTCTGGTTTAAGCCAGGTTTCGCTAAGACCGATGACGTTAAGATTGTTGTCTCTAATGACCTCATTGACTAATAACGTTTTGGGAGACAAAGATCTGATGTTTAGAAAGCCCATATTATAGGTAGTGGGCTGTTTTAAGGAGTTGTTGATAAAATTATCCGTAGTAGCAATATTAATAATGTTGCGTTTATTATGCGCAGTGTACTTAAAATAATTACGACCATATCTAGGAATTGATATGACGGGAATTTTCAGATTATCTACTTGGCGCTGCGATAAACTGAACGCATCATAATTTGCCACCTCAGTAGAACGCATGTCTAACTCTGACGAAGTCATAGACACAGTAGAAAAAACATTTTGTGAGTTGTGTATTATTCTACGAAAATTGCTATGTGTACAGGGATCATCCAGCCTGGCGCTGGCTAGTTCTAACTTAACTGACTCCATACCCAGGCTAGCAGGCTCTGTAATTGCCTGTGACCGGGCTTGCTCTAGTGCAGTTAGTCAAATGTGGCTCAATGCGAAGTCTATGTTCCGAGACAAGAGGATAGCGCCTTCCTGGTTAGGGTGAAGGCCGTCTCTCCTCAGCAAGCCAGGTTTGCCCCAGAAAGAGGGCCAATTATCAATAAACGTAAATCCCTGTTGTCTGCAGAAGCTATCCAGCCACCTGTTAAGAGAGACTAATCTGCTATATCTCTCATCATTGCCTCTCCCAGGCAGGGGGCCAGAGACAATTACTCGATGCCTGGACATCTTTCTGGCGAGATTACAAGCCCTGGCTATGTTTCTCTTTGTAATCTCTGATTGTCTCATCCTAACGTCATTGGAGCCAACGTGTATTACTATATTCGCATAACTAGTGGTGCGGTTAGCCTGCCGTACGTGCTTACTAGACCTGTTGCGAGTTAGCTCCCTAAGATTAGCTTCAATGTCAGGTGCTCTGCCCCCGGGAATACACTTAATTGTGGCTGGTTTGCTAAGCTTTATGTTTCGGGTGATGGAGTCCCCTATAACTAAAGTGTGGTGCCCGGTAGACTGGGGTGTAGGACTAGCTAAAGGGCTAAATCTATTATGCGTCTCAACCGGTACACCGTAGCTTGTAGGCCGATTAGGGCTGCTACAAGCTGGGCTAGTTAGCTCGCTACAGCTAACGCTAGCAGATGTGTCCGCAACATCTAAAGTTACGAAATTACACTGCTCTAACTGGCGGACACGGCTCTCTAGCAAAGCCAACCTATCCATGAGTAAAGTGCACGAAGCGCAGGAAGCCATACTCACAGAAACTTTCCGTCGCCGAGTGGAGTGCCTGCTGTCTTCGGGAAGTGGTGGTCACGGTGGCGGGGGTGAAGCTTCCTTCAGACCGGCGCTGCCTTTCTCCGCTAGCCTCGTTAGCTTAGCAGCTAGCTAGCTGAGGGCGAAGTGGTGAGACAGAGATCGGGTGATTTGCAAGTTAAATTGAACTATTAAATATGTTCGATAAGTTGTAAATAAAGCTGCAAAACAGTTAAAATCACACAGATAGAACGATACTTAGCTTTTTTGCAACAAGAGCAGTCAGCGAGCAGTCATTCACGTTGACCCGGAACCGGAAGCAGTTGTGATGGACTTTGCAGCCCCATGTATTTAATATTTATACACTAAACATGTATTTAATATTCATACATTAAACATATATTTAATATTCATACACTAAACATGTATTTAATATTTATACACTAAACATGTATTTAATATTCATACACTAAACATGTATTTAATATTTATACACTAAACATGTATTTAATATTTATACGCTAAATATGTATTTAATATTCATACACTAAACATGTATTTAATATTAATACACTGAACATGTATTTAATAATCATATACTAAACGTATATGTAATCATATACTAATCATATATTTAATATTCATTTAGTAAACATGTATTTATTATCCTCTAAATAAGGCACACTTGGAAATAATGAATTTCTTTATGCGTCCAGTTGCGGCAGAAGTCCACAGGAGGGCGCACGTTCCCTCTTAATAAGTCCGGTCCTCTCCGTCTCTCTCTCTCTCTTTTTCCTTTTTTTTTGTTTCTTTTATTTTTTTTTACATAAGTTTGGTTTCTCATACACTTATATTTATACACTAAACATATATTTAATATCAATACACTAAACATGTATTTAATATTTATACACTAAACATGTATTTAATATTAGTACAAAAACATGTATTTAACATTCATACACTAAACATGTATTTAACAATTTATACACTAAACATGTTTTTAATATTCATACACTAAACATGTATTTAATATTCATACACTAAACATGTATTTAATATTAATACACTAAACATGTATTTAATATTCATACACTAAATATGTATTTAATATTAATACAAGAAAAAAGGAATTTAATTTTAATAAACTAAACATATATTTAATATTATTACACTAAACATGTATGTAATATTTATACACTGAACATGTATTTAATATTCATACACTAAACATTTAGTTATTATTTATACACTAAACATGTATTTAATATTAATACACTAAACATGTATTTAATATTAATACAAAAACACGTATTTAATTTTAATAAACTAAACATATATTTAATATTCATACACTAAACATGTATTTAACATTTATACACTAAACATGTATTTAATATTAATACACTAAACATGTATTGAATATTAATACAAAAACATGTATTTAATTTTAATAAACTAAACATATATTTAATATTAATACACTAAACATGTATTTAATATTAATACAAAAACATGTATTTAATTTTAATAAACTAAACACATATTTAATATTAATACACTAAACATGTATTAAATATTCATACACTAAACATGTATTTAATATTCATTCAATAAACATGTAGTTATTATTCTTACACTTAATATGTATTTAATATTAATACAAAAACATGTATTTAATTTTAATAAACTCAACATATATTTAATATTAATACACTAAACATGTATTTAATATTGTTACACTAAACGTGTATTTACTATTTATACACTAAAAGTGTATTTGATATTAATACACTAAACATGTATTTAATATTAATACACTAAACATGTATTTAATATTTATACACTAAACATGTATTTAATATTCATACACTAAACATGTATTTAATATTAATACACTAAACATGTATTTAATATTTATACACTAAACATGTATCGGTGCGGCGTCTTCAGTAATGCGGACGTTGTACCGGTCCGTTGTGGTGAAGAAGGAGCTGAGCCGGAAGGCAAAGCTCTCAATTTACCGGTCGATCTACGTTCCCATCCTCACCTATGGTCATGAGCTTTGGGTCATGACCGAAAGGATAAGATCACGGGTACAAGCGGCCGAAATGAGTTTCCTCCGCCGTGTGGCGGGGCTCTCCCTTAGAGATAGGGTGAGAAGCTCTGCCATCCGGGAGGAACTCAAAGTAAAGCCGCTGCTCCTTCACATCGAGAGGAGCCAGATGAGGTGGTTCGGGCATCTGGTCAGGATGCCACCCGAACGCCTCCCTAGGGAGGTGTTTAGGGCACGTCCAACCGGTAGGAGGCCACGGGGAAGACCCAGGACACGTTGGGAAGACTATGTCTCCCGGCTGGCCTGGGAACGCCTCGGGATCCCCCGGGAAGAGCTAGACGAAGTGGCTGGGGAGAGGGAAGTCTGGGTAACCCTGCTTAGGCTGTTGCCCCCGCGACCCGACCTCGGATAAGCGGAGGATGATGGATGGATAAATATGTATTTAATATTAATACAAAAACATGTATTTAATTTTAATAAACTAAACATATATTTAATATTATTACACTAAACATGTATTTAATATTTATACACTAAACATGTATTTAACATTCATACACTAAACATGTATTTAATATTTATACACTAAACATGTAGTTATTATTCATACACTAAACTTGTATTTAATATTAATACACTAAACCTGTATTTAATATTTATACACTAAAGATGTATTTAATATTAATACAAAAACATTTATTTAATTTTAATAAAGTAAACACATATTTAATATTAATACACTAAACATGTATTTAATATGTGTACACTAAACATGTATTTAATATTTATACACTAAACATGTATTTAATATTAATACACTAAATATTTATTTATTATTTATCCACTAAACCTGTATTTAATATTTATACACTAAACATGTATTTAATATTAATACAAAAACATGTATTTAAGTTTAATAAACTAAACATATATTTAATATTAATACACTGAACATGTATTTAATATTTATACACAAACATGTATTTAATATTCATACACTAAACATGTATTTAATATTAATACACTGAACATGTATTTAATATTCATACACTAAACACGTATTTAATATTCATACACTAAACATGTATTTAATATTCATACACTAAACACGTATTTAATATTAATACACTGAACATGTATTTAATAATCATATACCAAACATATATGTAATTATATACTAATCATATATTTAATATTCATACAGTAAACATGTATTTATTATCCTCTAAATAAGGCACACTTGGAAATAATGGATTTCTTTATGCGTGCAGTTGCGGCAGAAGTCCACAGGAGGGCGCACGTTCCCTCTTAATAAGTCCGGTCCTCTCCGTCTCTCTATCTCTCTTTTTCCTTTTTTTTTTGTTTCTTTTATTTTTTTTACATAAGTTTGGTTTCTCATACACTTATATTTATACACTAAACATGTATTTAATATTAATACACTAAACATGTATTTAATTTTAATAAACTAAACATATATTTAATATTAATACACTAAACATGTATTTAATATTAATACAAAAACATGTATTTAATTTTAATAAACTAAACATATATTTAATATTAATACACTAAACATGTATTAAATATTCATACACTAAACATTTATTTAATATTCATTCAATAAACATGTAGTTATTATTCTTACACTTAATATGTATTTAATATTAATACAAAAACATGTATTTAATTTTAATAAACTAATCATATATTTAATATTAATACAATAAACATGTATTTAATATTAATACACTAAACATGTATTTAATATTTTTACACTAAACGTGTATTTAATATTTATACACTAAAAGTGTATTTAATATTAATACACTAAACATGTACTTAATATTAATACACTAAACATGTATTTAATATTTATACACTAAACATGTATTTAATATTCATACACTAAACATGTATTTAATATTCATACACTAAATATGTAGTCATCATTTATACACTAAATATGTATTTAATATTCATAAACTAAACATGTATTTAATATTTATACACTAAACATGTATTTAATATTAATACAAAACATGTATTTACGTTTAATAAACTAAACATATATTTAATATTAATACAATAAACATGTATTTAATATTTATACAGTAAACATGTATTGAATATTCATACACTAAATATGTATTTAATATTATACACTAAACATGCATTTAATATTCATACACTAGACATGTATTTAATATTTATACACTAAACATGTATTTAATATTAATACAAAAACATGTATTTAATTTTAGGAAAACTAATCATGTATTCAATATTCATACACTTAACATGTATTTAATATTTATTCACGAAACATGTATTTAATATTTATACACTAAACATGTATTTAATATTTATACATTAAAATGTATTTAATATTCATACACTAACCATGTATTTAATATTCATACATTAAACATGTATTTAATATTCATACATTAAACATGTATTTAATATTCATACACTAAACATGTATTTAATATTTATACACTAAACATGTATTTAATATTCATACACTAAACATGTATTTAATATTTATACAAAAACATGTATTTCATTTTCATAAACTAAACATATATTTAATATTAATACACTAAACATGTATTTAATATTTATACACTAAACATGTATTTAATATTCATACACTAAACATGTAGTTATTATTTATACACTAAACATGTATTTAATATTAATACAGTAAACATGTATTTAATATTAATACACTAAACATGTATTTAATATTAATACAAAAACATGTATTTAATTTTAATAAACTAAACATATATTTAATATTAATACACTAAACATGTATTTAATATTTATACACTAAACATGTATTTAATATTCATACACTAAACATGTAGTTATTATTTATACACTAAACATGTATTTAATATTAATACAGTAGACATGTATTTAATATTAATACACTAAATATGTATTTAATATTTATACACTAAACATGTATTTAATATTCATACACTAAACATGCAGTTATTATTTATACACTAAACATGTATTTAATATTAATACAGTAAACATGTATTTAATATTAATACACTAAACATGTATTTAATATTAATACAAAAACATGTATTTAATTTTGATAAACTAAATTTATAATTAATATTAATACACTAAACATGCATTTAATATTCATAAACTAAACATGTATTTGAAATTTATACACTAAACATGTATTTAATATTCATACACTAAACATGTATTTAATTTTTAATAAACTAAACATATATTTAATATTAATACACTAAACATGTATTTAATATTAATACACTAAACATGTATTTAATATTCATACACTAAACATGTAGTTATTATTCATACAGTAAACATGTATTTAATATTAATACAGTAAACATGTATTAAATATTTATACACTAAACATGTATTTAATATTCATTCAATAAACATGTAGTTATTATTCTTACACTTAATATGTATTTAATATTAATACAAAAACATGTATTTAATTTTAATAAACTAAACATATATTTAATATTAATACACTAAACATGTATTTAATATTTATACACTAAACATGTATTTAATATTCATACACTAAACATGTAGTTATTATTTATACACTAAACATGTATTTAATATTAATACAGTAAACATGTATTAAATATTTATACACTAAACATGTATTTAATATTAATACAAAAACATGTATTTAATTTTAATAAACTAAATATATATTTAATATTAATACACTAAACATGTATTTAATATTTTTACACTAAACATGTATTTAATATTTATACACTAAACATGTATTTAATATTAATACACTAAATATGTATTTATTATATATCCACTAAACATGTATTTAATATTAATACAAAAACATGTATTTAATTTTAATAAACTAAACATATATTTAATATTAATACACTAAACATGTATTTAATATTTATACACTAAACATGTATTTAATATTCATACACTAAACATGTAGTTATTATTTATACACTAAACATGTATTTAATATTAATACAGTAGACATGTATTTAATATTAATACACTAAACATGTATTTAATATTTATACACTAAACATGTATTTAATATTCATACACTAAACATGCAGTTATTATTTATACACTAAACATGTATTTAATATTAATACAGTAAACATGTATTTAATATTAATACACTAAACATGTATTTAATATTAATACAAAAACATGTATTTAATTTTGATAAACTAAATTTATAATTAATATTAATACACTAAACATGTATTTGATATTCATAAACTAAACATGTATTTGAAATTTATACACTAAACATGTATTTAATATTCATACACTAAACATGTATTTAATTTTTAATAAACTAAACATATATTTAATATTAATACACTAAACATGTATTTAATATTAATACACTAAACATGTATTTAATATTCATACACTAAACATGTAGTTATTATTCATACAGTAAACATGTATTTAATATTAATACAGTAAACATGTATTAAATATTTATACACTAAACATGTATTTAATATTCATTCAATAAACATGTAGTTATTATTCTTACACTTAATATGTATTTAATATTAATACAAAAACATGTATTTAATTTTAATAAACTAAACATATATTTAATATTAATACACTAAACATGTATTTAATATTTATACACTAAACATGTATTTAATATTCATACACTAAACATGTAGTTATTATTTATACACTAAACATGTATTTAATATTAATACAGTAAACATGTATTAAATATTTATACACTAAACATGTATTTAATATTAATACAAAAACATGTATTTAATTTTAATAAACTAAATATATATTTAATATTAATACACTAAACATGTATTTAATATTTTTACACTAAACATGTATTTAATATTTATACACTAAACATGTATTTAATATTAATACACTAAATATGTATTTATTATATATCCACTAAACATGTATTTAATATTCATAAACTAAACATGTATTTAATATTCATACACTAAACATGTATTTAATATTCATACACTAAACATGTATTTAATATTAATACAAAAACCTGTATTTAAGTTTAATAAACTAAACATGTATTGAATATTCATACACTAAACATGTATTTAATATGCATACACTAAACATGTATTTAATATTCATACACTAAACATGTATTTAATATTCATACACTAAACATGTATTTAATATTAATACACTAAACATGTATTTAATATTAATACACTAAACATGTATTTAATATTAATACAAAAACATGTATTTAATTTTAATAAACTAAACATATATTTAATATTTATACACTAAACATATATTTAACATTTATACACTAAACATGAATTTAATATTCATACACTAAACATTTAGTTATTATTTATACACTAAACATGTATTTAATATTAATACACTAAACATGTATTTAATATTAATACTCTAATCATGTATTTAATATTTATACACTAAATATGTATTTAATATTTATACACTTAACATGTATTTAATATTTATACACGAAACATGTATTTAATATTTATACACTAAACATGTATTTAATATTCATACATTAAACATGTATTTAATATTCATACACTAAACATGTATTTAATATTCATACACTAAACATGTATTTAATATTTATACACTAAATATGTATTTAATATTAATACAAAAACATGTATTTAATTTTAATAAACTAAACATATATTTAATATTAATACACTAAACATGTATTTAATATTTATACACTAAACATGTATTTAATATTCATACACTAAACATGTAGTTATTATTTATACACTAAACATGTATTTAATATTAATACAGTAAACATGTATTAAATATTTATACACTAAACATGTATTTAATATTAATACAAAAACATGTATTTAATTTTAATAAACTAAATATATATTTAATATTAATACACTAAACATGTATTTAATATTTTTACACTAAACATGTATTTAATATTTATACACTAAACATGTATTTAATATTAATACACTAAATATGTATTTATTATATATCCACTAAACATGTATTTAATATTAATACAAAAACATGTATTTAATTTTAATAAACTAAACATATATTTAATATTAATACACTAAACATGTATTTAATATTTATACACTAAACATGTATTTAATATTCATACACTAAACATGTAGTTATTATTTATACACTAAACATGTATTTAATATTAATACAGTAGACATGTATTTAATATTAATACACTAAACATGTATTTAATATTTATACACTAAACATGTATTTAATATTCATACACTAAACATGCAGTTATTATTTATACACTAAACATGTATTTAATATTAATACAGTAAACATGTATTTAATATTAATACACTAAACATGTATTTAATATTAATACAAAAACATGTATTTAATTTTGATAAACTAAATTTATAATTAATATTAATACACTAAACATGTATTTGATATTCATAAACTAATTATGTATTTGAAATTTATACACTAAACATGTATTTAATATTCATACACTAAACATGTATTTAATTTTTAATAAACTAAACATATATTTAATATTAATACACTAAACATGTATTTAATATTAATACACTAAACATGTATTTAATATTCATACACTAAACATGTAGTTATTATTCATACAGTAAACATGTATTTAATATTAATACAGTAAACATGTATTAAATATTTATACACTAAACATGTATTTAATATTCATTCAATAAACATGTAGTTATTATTCTTACACTTAATATGTATTTAATATTAATACAAAAACATGTATTTAATTTTAATAAACTAAACATATATTTAATATTAATACACTAAACATGTATTTAATATTTATACACTAAACATGTATTTAATATTCATACACTAAACATGTAGTTATTATTTATACACTAAACATGTATTTAATATTAATACAGTAAACATGTATTAAATATTTATACACTAAACATGTATTTAATATTAATACAAAAACATGTATTTAATTTTAATAAACTAAATATATATTTAATATTAATACACTAAACATGTATTTAATATTTTTACACTAAACATGTATTTAATATTTATACACTAAACATGTATTTAATATTAATACACTAAATATGTATTTATTATATATCCACTAAACATGTATTTAATATTCATAAACTAAACATGTATTTAATATTCATACACTAAACATGTATTTAATATTCATACACTAAACATGTATTTAATATTAATACAAAAACCTGTATTTAAGTTTAATAAACTAAACATGTATTGAATATTCATACACTAAACATGTATTTAATATGCATACACTAAACATGTATTTAATATTCATACACTAAACATGTATTTAATATTCATACACTAAACATGTATTTAATATTAATACACTAAACATGTATTTAATATTAATACACTAAACATGTATTTAATATTAATACAAAAACATGTATTTAATTTTAATAAACTAAACATATATTTAATATTTATACACTAAACATATATTTAACATTTATACACTAAACATGAATTTAATATTCATACACTAAACATTTAGTTATTATTTATACACTAAACATGTATTTAATATTAATACACTAAACATGTATTTAATATTAATACTCTAATCATGTATTTAATATTTATACACTAAATATGCATTTAATATTTATACACTTAACATGTATTTAATATTTATACACGAAACATGTATTTAATATTTATACACTAAACATGTATTTAATATTCATACATTAAACATGTATTTAATATTCATACACTAAACATGTATTTAATATTCATACACTAAACATGTATTTAATATTTATACACTAAATATGTATTTAATATTAATACAAAAACATGTATTTAATTTTAATAAACTAAACATATATTTAATATTAATACACTAAACATGTATTTAATATTGTTACACTAAACGTGTATTTACTATTTATACACTAAAAGTATATTTAATATTAATACACTAAACATGTATTTAATATTAATACACTAAACATGTATTTAATATTTATACACTAAACATGTATTTAATATTCATACACTGAACATGTATTTAATATTAATACACTAAAACGTGTATTTAATATTTATACACTAAACATGTATTTAATATTAATACAAAACATGTATTTAATTTTAATAAACTAAATATATATTTAATATTAATACACTAAACATGTATTTAATATTAATAAACTAAACATGTATTTAACATTCATACACTAAACATGTATTTAATATTTATACACTAAACCTGTAGTTATTATTCATACACTAAACATGTATTTAATATTTATACACTAAACCTGTAGTTATTATTCATACACTAAACATGTATTTAATATTAATACACTAAACCTGTATTTAATATTTATACACTAAATATGTATTTAATATTAATAAATGGGTTGTACTTGTATAGCGCTTTTCTACCTTCAAGGTACTCAAAGCGCTTTGACACTACTTCCACATTTACCCATTCACACACACATTCACACACTGATGGAGGGAGCTGCCATGCAAGGCGCCAACCAGCACACATCAGGAGCAAGGGTGAAGTGTCTTGCTCAGGACACAACGGACGTGACGAGGTTGGTACTAGGTGGGAATTGAACCAGGGACGCTCGGGTTGCGCACGGCCACTCTTCCACTGCGCCACGCCGTCCCTATGTATTATTTATCCACTAAACCTGTATTTAATATTTATACACTAAACATGTATTTAATATTAATACAAAACATTTATTTAAGTTTAATAAACTAAACATATATTTAATATTAATACACTAAACATGTATTTAATATTTATACACAAACATGTATTTAATATTAATACACTAAACATGTATTTAATATTCATACACTAAACATGTATTTAATATTTATACACTAAATATGTATTTAATATTCATACACTAAACATGTATTTAATAATAATACACTGAACATGTATTTAATAATCATATACTAAACGTATATGTAATCATATACTAATCATATATTTAATATTCATTTAGTAAACATGTATTTATTATCCTCTAAATAAGGCACACTTGGAAATAATGAATTTCTTTATGTGTGCAGTTGCGGCAGAAGTCCACAGGAGGGCGCACGTTCCCTCTTAATATGTCCGGTCCTCTCCGTCTCTCTCTCTCTCTTTTTCCTTTTTTTTTGTTTCTTTTATTTTTTTTTTTTACATAAGTTTGGTTTCTCATACACTTATATTTATACACTAAACATGTATTTAATATTAATACACTAAACATGTATTTAATATTCATACACTAAACATGTATTTAATATTTATACACTAAACATGTATTTAATATTCATACACTAAACATGTATTTAATATTCATACACTAAACATGTATTTAATATTTATACACTAAATATGTATTTAATATTCATACACTAAACATGTATTTAATATAAATACACTGAACATGTATTTAATAATCATATACTAAACGTATATGTAATCATATACTAATCATATATTTAATATTCATTTAGTAAACATGTATTTATTATCCTCTAAATAAGGCACACTTGGAAATAATGAATTTTTTTATGCGTGCAGTTGCGGCAGAAGTCCACAGGAGGGCGCAGGTTCCCTCTTAATAAGTCCGGTCCTCTCCGTCTCATACACTTATATTTATACACTAAACATGTATTTAATATTAATACACTAAACATGTATTTAATATTTATACACTAAACATGTATTTAATATAATACAAAAACATGTATTTAATTTTAATAAACTAAACATATATTTAATATTCATACACTAAACATGTATTTAACATTTATATACTAAACATGTATTTAATATTCATACACTAAACATGTATTTAATATTAATACACTGAACGTATATTTAATAATCATATACGAAACATATATGTAATTATATACTACTCATATATTTAATATTCATACAGTAAACATGTATTTAATATTCATACACTAAACATGTATTTAATATTCATACACTAAACATGTATTTAATATTCATACACTAAACATGTATTTAATATTCATACACTAAACATGTATTTAATATTAATACACTGAACATGTATTTAATAATCATATACCAAACATACATGTAATTATATACTACTCATATATTTAATATTCATACAGTAAACATGTATTTATTATCCTCTAAATAAGGCACACTTGGAAATAATGAATTTTGTTATGTGTGCAGTTGCGGCAGAAGTCCACAGGAGGGCGCACGTTCCCTCTTAATAAGTCCGGTCCTCTCCGTCTTTCTATCTCTCTTTTTCCTTTTTTTTTTGTTTCTTTAATTTTTTTTTACATAAGTTTGGTTTCTCATACACTTATATTTATACACTAAACATGTATTTAATATTAATACACTAAACATGTATTTAATATTTATACACTAAACATGTATTTAATATTAGTACAAAAACATGTATTTAATTTTAATAAACTAAACATATATTTAAAATTAATACACTAAACATGTATTTAATATTAATACAAAAACATGTATTTAATTTTAATAAACTAAACATATATGTAATATTAATACACTAAACATGTATTAGCATGCCCATTGTGTTCCAAGCGAGGAACCCTGGAACACATCCTCAGCTGCTGCACCAGGGCACTTGGAGATGGTCGGTACCGCTGGAGGCATGACCAAGTCCTTAAGACCATTGCTGAAACCATCAGCGCAGGACTTGTGTGGGCGAAGCAGTTCCGACCCTCCAAGAAAATCATCGCCTTTGTCAGAGCTGGGGAGCAGCCAACCCCTGCCAGAAAAACTTCTGCGGGCATTCTAACCTCTGCAAGAGACTGGCAGCTGTTGGTGGACCTTGAACATCAGCTGAAGTTCCCCAGCCACATTGCAGTCACCACCCTGCGACCAGACATTGTCCTCGTGTCTGAGTCCACCAAGCAGGTAGTGCTGCTGGAGCTGACCGTCCCATGGGAAGACCGCCTGGAAGAAGCCTTTGAGAGGAAGCTCTCCAAGTACGCGGGACTGGTCAGTGACTGTCAGCAGGCTGGCTGGAGAGTGAGGTGCCTCCCAGTTGAGGTTGGATGCAGGGGTTTTGCAGCCCGCTCCTTGACCAGAGCCTTCAGCACTTTGGGCATCGAGGGAGAGAGAAGGAGGAGAGCCATCCGCAGTACCACCGATGCGGCAGAGAGGGCCTCAAGATGGCTGTGGCTCAAAAGGGGAGAGCCATGGAGTCATGGTAGCTAGCTAGCCATCTGGACACAAGCTGGGGTCTGATCAGCCCCTGCTGGGTCACCTGGAGGAGGGTGTATGATGTTGAAAGACCCGAAACACCCGATGATTCCAGGCACATCACTGAAGATGTGTCCAGAGGCATCAGTAGATGTATGTACACAGCGAATACCCTGAGTTATCAGTGACAGCCAGGAAAGACTGGATGACAACCATGAAGAGTGTGGTGACTACTGGAGAGTCAGTGACAGCTCGGAGAGACGGCAACCGGGGCAGAACGGGCTGGCAACCCAATCTGTGTCCTCTGAGAGGAGGATTCCCAACAAAGCTACGATGAACTTAATGGAAAAATACCCCCAGGGGTGCCCGAGAGGGGGGGAGGATGAGCACCCCGGTCGGACGGACACAACGGCAACAGACCCAAGCAATGGACAAACGACTATGAGCATGCAGTGTACATGCGGTAAAGTCTGCAAGAACATCCACGGCCTAAAGATCCACCGAGCGAGGATGAAGTGCCTGTTGGGAGAAGAAGCAACACATCGCACAGGTGTGCAACCTGGTGAGACGCAGGAGGAGCCAGGCCCGGAGTCACCCCATAGTGCCCGGAACCTCCAAGTGTTGGAAACTAATCCCTTGGGCATCAAATCTGACAGGAGGCGGATCAAATGGCCAGCAGCTAGCATGACCTCATTGTGGAAGCAGTTCGATGACGATGTCGACCAAATTCTGGAGGCAACGGTAAAGGGAGAGGCTGACGGGAAGCTCCAAGCTATGACAACAATCATTGTCAGTATCGCTTCTGAACGATTCGGCGAGGAGGAGAAGAAAAGCTCCGGAACAACTTACTCAAAGAATCAAAGAGCTGTGAGGATCCACAACATCAGGCAGGAGATGAAAGCACTGAAGTCCCAATACAAGAAGGCCGGAGATAAGGAACGTATTGGCCTGGCCCAGCTAATGTGCATCCTGCGGAATAAGATCAGGGTTCTTCGCCGGGCTGAGTGGCATCGGAGGCGACGCCGTGAGAGGGCACGCAAGCGTGCTGCCTTTATCTCCAACCCCTTCAAGTTCACTAAGGATTTGTTGGGGCAGAAGCGCAGTGGTAAACTTGCCTCCTCGCAGGAAGACATAGACCAACATCTGAAGCAGACGTACAGCGACCCCGCAAGAGAGCAGGAGTTGGGAGAGTGTAACATCCTCATAGACCCCCCTGAACCGGAGGTGCAGTTTGACATGTCAGAACTGCAGCTAAAGGAAGTCAGGGAGGTTGTCCGCAGAGCAAGGGCACGCTCTGCTTCAGGACCAAGTGGCACTTCATACAAAGTGTATAAGAACTGTCCCAAAATCCTGCTGCGTCTGTGGAAAATCCTGCGAATCTTCTGGAGAAGAGGGAGGATCCCAGAACAATGGAGAGTAGCTGAAGGGGTGTGGATCCCGAAGGAGGAAAACTCCACCCAGCTAGACCAGTTCCGCATCATCTCCCTGCTGTGCGTCGAGGCAAAGATATTCTTCAGCACTGTTTCCAAACGGCTGTGTACCTACCTGGGTCAGAACACCTACATCGACACATCTGTCCAGAAGGGAGGCATTTCAGGAATGCCAGGCTGTCTGGAGCATACCGGTGTAGTGACACAGCTCATTCGAGAGGCAAGAGAGAACAAGGGCGACCTGTCAGTGCTTTGGCTTGACCTGGCAAATGCATTCGGCTCCATTCCACACAAGCTGGTTCAGCTCACATTAACAAAACATCATGTCCCCAGCAGATGTAGAGACCTCATTGCTGATTACTACACCAATTTCAGGATGAGGGTCTCCTCGGGAGCAATAACATCTCGTTGGCATAAGGTGGAAATCGGTATCATCACAGGGTGCACTATCTCTGTAACACTATTCTCCCTGGCCATGAACATGCTCACCAAGTCTGCTGAGCCAGAGTGCAGAGGGCCTCTATCGAAATCCGGACAACGGCAACCACCCATCAGGGCGTTCATGGATGACCTCACTGTCATGACAGAATCAGTCCCAGGCTGCCGGTGGATTCTGAAGGGACTCGAAAAGGTGATGGAGTGGGCCCGGATGCGTTTCAAGCCAGCCAAATCAAGGTCTATGGTGCTGAGGAAAGGGAAGGTGGTAGACAAGTTCCGGTTTAACATCACAGGCACAGCCATTCCAACCATCACAGAGAAGCCAGTCAAGAGCTTGGGCAAGGTTTTTGACAGCTCTCTGAGAGATACCACATCTATCCAGTCGACCTGCACTGAGTTGGATGGCTGGCTGAAATCCGTGGACAAGTCAGGCCTACCTGGAAAGTTCAAAGCCTGGGTCTACCAACATGGCATTCTTCCCAGGATCCTGTGGCCCCTCCTGGTCTATGCAGTCCCCATCTCAACAGTGGAGACCTTAGAGAGGAGGGTCAGTAGCCACCTCCGGAGATGGCTGGGATTACCAAAGAGCCTGAGCAGCCTCGCACTCTACGGGAACACCAACAAACTGCAACTGCCCTTCAAATCCTTGGAGGAAGAGTTCAAGGTAGCAAGAGCCAGAGAAGTGGTTCAGCTCAGGGACTCACGAGATCCGAAGGTGGCTAAAGAAGGGATCCAAGTGAGGACTGGTAGGAAGTGGAGGGCTGAGGATGCAGTTCAAGAGGCAGAGGCAAGGCTGCGTCAAAGAAGCCTGGTGGGAGTGGTCACTCGAGGCAGAGCTGGGCTAGGCTCCTTTCCAATTCCCCAATTGAAAACCAGCGGGAAGGAAGGGCGCTGCCTTGTTCAGGAGGAGGTGAGAGCTGCAGTGGAGGAAATTAGAACTTGCAAGGCAGTGGGATTGAAGCAACAGGGTTCTTGGACAAGATGGGAGAATGCGGTTGAGAGGAAAGTGACCTGGGCCGAGCTGTGGAAAGCCGAGCCCCACCGCATTAAATTCCTCATCCAGGCAGTGTACGATGTGCTTCCAAGCCCATCTAACCTGCACACATGGGGCATAGCAGAGACACCAGCATGCCCATTGTGTTCCAAGCGAGGAACCCTGGAACACATCCTCAGCTGCTGCACCAGGGCACTTGGAGATGGTCGGTACCGCTGGAGGCATGACCAAGTCCTTAAGACCATTGCTGAAACCATCAGCGCAGGACTTGTGTGGGCGAAGCAGTTCCGACCCTCCAAGAAAATCATCGCCTTTGTCAGAGCTGGGGAGCAGCCAACCCCTGCCAGAAAAACTTCTGCGGGCATTCTAACCTCTGCAAGAGACTGGCAGCTGTTGGTGGACCTTGAACATCAGCTGAAGTTCCCCAGCCACATTGCAGTCACCACCCTGCGACCAGACATTGTCCTCGTGTCTGAGTCCACCAAGCAGGTAGTGCTGCTGGAGCTGACCGTCCCATGGGAAGACCGCCTGGAAGAAGCCTTTGAGAGGAAGCTCTCCAAGTACGCGGGACTGGTCAGTGACTGTCAGCAGGCTGGCTGGAGAGTGAGGTGCCTCCCAGTTGAGGTTGGATGCAGGGGTTTTGCAGCCCGCTCCTTGACCAGAGCCTTCAGCACTTTGGGCATCGAGGGAGAGAGAAGGAGGAGAGCCATCCGCAGTACCACCGATGCGGCAGAGAGGGCCTCAAGATGGCTGTGGCTCAAAAGGGGAGAGCCATGGAGTCATGGTAGCTAGCTAGCCATCTGGACACAAGCTGGGGTCTGATCAGCCCCTGCTGGGTCACCTGGAGGAGGGTGTATGATGTTGAAAGACCCGAAACACCCGATGATTCCAGGCACATCACTGAAGATGTGTCCAGAGGCATCAGTAGATGTATGTACACAGTATTAAATATTCATACACTAAACATTTATTTAATATTCATTCAATAAACATGTAGTTATTATTCTTACACTTAATATGTATTTAATATTAATACAAAAATATGTATTTAATTTTAATAAACTAATCATATATTTAATATTAATACACTAAACATGTATTTAATATTTTTACACTAAATGTGTATTTAATATTTATACACTAAAAGTGTATTTAACATTTATACACTAAACATGTATTTAATATTCATACACTAAACATGTAGTTATTATTTATACACTAAACATGTATTTAATATTAATACACTAAACATGTATTTAATATTTATACACTAAACATGTATTTAATATTAATACACTAAATATGTATTTATTATATATCCACTAAACATGTATTTAATATTCATAAACTAAACATGTATTTAATATTTATACACTAAACATGTATTTAATATTTATACAAAACATGTATTTAAGTTTAATAAACTAAACATATATTTAATATTAATACACTAAACATGTATTTGATATTTATGCAGTAAAAATGTATTGAATATTCATACACTAAACATGTATTTAATATTATACACTAAACATGCATTTAATATTCATACACTAAACATGTATTTAATATTTATACAATAAACATGTATTTAATATTAATACAAAAACATGTATTTAATTTTAATAAACTAAACATATATTTAATATTATTACACCAAACATGTATTTAATATTAATACACTAAACATGTATTAAATATTCATACACTAAACATTTATTTAATATTCATTCAATAAACATGTAGTTATTATTCTTACACTTAATATGTATTTAATATTAATACAAAAACATGTATTTAATTTTAATAAACTAATCATATATTCAATATTAATACACTAAACATGTATTTAATATTTTTACACTAAACGTGTATTTAATATTTATACACTAAAAGTGTATTTAACATTTATACAGTAAACATGTATTTAATATTCATACACTAAACATGTAGTTATTATTTATACACTAAAAATGTATTTAATATTCATACACTAAACATGTATTTAATATTCATACATTAAACATGTATTTAATATTCATACACTAAACATGTATTTAATATTGATACATTAAAAATGTGTTTAATATTCATACACTAAACATGTATTTAATATTCATACATTAAACATGTATTTAATATTCATACACTAAACATGTATTTAATATTCGTACACGAAACATGTATTTAATATTTATACACTAAACATGTATTTAATATTCATACATTAAACATGTATTTAATATTCATACACTAAACATGTATTTAATATTTATACACTAAACATGTATTTAATATTCATACACTAAACATGTATTTAATATTCACACACTAAACATGTATTTAATATTCATACATTAAACATGTATTTAATATTCATACACTAAACATGTATTTAATATTAATACACTAAACATGTATTTAATATTCATACACTAAACATGTATTTAATATTTATACACTGAACATGTATTTAATAATCATACATTAAAAATGTATTTAATATTCATATACTAATCATATATTTAATATTCATTTAGTAAACATGTATTTATTATCCTCTAAATAAGGCACACTTGGAAATAATGAATTTCTTTATGCGTGCAGTTGCAGCAGAAGTCCACAGGAGGGCGCACGTTCCCTCTTAATAAGTCTGGTCCTATCCGTCTCTCTCTCTCTCTCTCTTTCCTTTTTTTTTGTTTCTTTTATTTTTTTTTACATAAGTTTGGTTTCTCATACACTTATATTTATACACTAAACATGTATTTAATATTCATACACTAAATGTGTATTTAATATTCATACACTAAACATGTATTTAATATTAATACAAAAACATGTATTTAATTTTAATAAACTAAACATATATTTAATATTTATACACTAAACATGTATTCAATATTAATACACAAAACATGTATTTAATATTAATACACTAAAAATGTATTTAATATTAATACAAAAACATTTATTTAATTTTAATAAACTAAACATATATTTAATATTAATACACTAAACATGTATGTAATATTAATACAAAAACATGTATTTAATTTTAATAAACTAAACACATATTTAATATTAATACACTAAGCATGTATTAAATATTCATACACTAAACATGTATTTAATATTAATACACAAAACATGTATTTAATATTAATACACTAAAAATTTATTTAATATTAATACAAAAACATTTATTTAATTTTAATAAACTAAACATATATTTAATATTAATACACTAAACATGTATGTAATATTAATACAAAAACATGTATTTATTTTTAATAAACTAAACACATATTTAATATTAATACACTAAGCATGTATTAAATATTCATACACTAAACATGTATTTAATATTCATTCAATAAACATGTAGTTATTATTCTTACACTTAATATGTATTTAATATTAATACAAAAACATGTATTTAATTTTAATAAACTAAACATATATTTAATATTAATACACTAAACATGTATTTAATATCGTTACACTAAACGTGTATTTAATATTTATACACTAAAAGTGTATTTAATATTAATACACTAAACATGTATTTAATATTAATACACTAAACATGTATTTAATATTTATACACTAAACATGTATTTAATATTCATACACTAAACATGTATTTAATATTAATACACTAAACATGTATTTAATATTCATACACTAAACATGTATTTAATATTAATACAAAACATGTATTTAATTTTAATAAACTAAATATATATTTAATATTAATACACTAAACAAGTATTTAATATTCATAAACTAAACATGTATTTAACATTCATACACTAAACATGTATTTAATATTTATACACTAAACCTGTAGTTATTATTCATACACTAAACATGTATTTAATATTAATACAAAAACATTTATTTAATTTAAATAAATTAAACACATATTTAATATTAATACACTAAGCATGTATTAAATATTCATACACTAAACATGTATTTAATATTCATTCAATAAACATGTAGTTATTATTCTTACACTTAATATGTATTTAATATTAATACAAAAACATGTATTTAATTTTAATAAACTAAACATATATTTAATATTAATACACTAAACATGTAATTAATATCGTTACACTAAACGTGTATTTAATATTTATACACTAAAAGTGTATTTAATATTAATACACTAAACATGTATTTAATATTAATACACTAAACATGTATTTAATATTTATACACTAAACATGTATTTAATATTCATACACTAAACATGTATTTAATATTAATACACTAAACATGTATTTAATATTTATACACTAAACATGTATTTAATATTAATACAAAACATTTATTTAATTTTAATAAACTAAATAAATATTTAATATTAATACACTAAACAAGTATTTAATATTCATAAACTAAACATGTATTTAACATTCATACACTAAACATGTATTTAATATTTATACACTAAACCTGTAGTTATTATTCATACACTAAACATGTATTTAATATTAATACAAAAACATTTATTTAATTTAAATAAATTAAACACATATTTAATATTAATACACTAAACATGTATTTAATATTTATACACTAAACATGTATTTAATATTTATACACTAAACATGTATTTAATATTAATACACTAAATATTTATTTATTATTCATCCACTAAACCTGTATTTAATATTTATACACTAAACATGTATTTAATATTAATACACTAAACATGTATTTAATATTAATACACTAAACATGTATTTAATATTAATACAAAAACATGTATTTAATTTTAATAAACTAAACACATATTTAATATTCATACACTAAACATGTATTTCATATTCATTCAATAAACATGTAGTTATTATTTTTACACTTAATATGTATTTAATATTAATACAAAAACATGTATTTAATTTTAATAAACTAAACATATATTTAATATTAATACACTAAACATGTATTTAATATTGTTACACTAAACGTGTATTTACTATTTATACACTAAAAGTGTATTTAATATAATACACTAAACATGTATTTAATATTAATACACTAAACATGTATTTAATATTTATACACTAAACATGTATTTAATATTCATACACTAAACATGTATTTAATATTAATACACTAAACATGTATTTAATATTAATACAAAACATGTATTTAATTTTAATGAACTAAATATATATTTAATATTAATACACTAAACATGTATTTAATATTAATACACTAAACATGTATTCAATATTTATACACTAAACATGTATTTAATATTCATACACTAAACATGTATTTAATATTAATACACTAAACATGTATTTAATATTTATACACTAAACATGTATTTAATATTAATACAAAACATGTATTTAATTTTAATAAGCTAAATATATATTTAATATTTATACACTAAACATGTATTTAACATTTATACACTAAACATGTATTTAATATTAATACACTAAACATGTATTTAATATTAATACACTAAACATGTATTTAATATTCATTCAATAAACATGTAGTTATTATTCTTACACTTAATATGTATTTAATATTAATACAAAAACATGTATTTAATTTTAATAAACTAAACATATATTTAATATTAATACACTAAACATGTATTTAATATTGTTACACTAAACGTGTATTTACTATTTATACACTAAAAGTGTATTTAATATTAATAAACTAAACATGTATTTAATATTAATACACTAAACATGTATTTAATATTTATATACTAAACATGTATTTAACATTTATACACTAAACATGTATTTAATATTTATACACTAAAAATGTATTTAATATTAATACAAAAACATTTATTTAATTTTAATAAATTAAACACATATTTAATATTAATACACTAAACATGTATTTAATATCTATACACTAAACATGTATTTAATATTCATACACTAAACATGTATTTAATATTAATACACAAAATATTTATTTATTATTTATCCATTAAACATGTATTTAATATTCCTAAACTAAACATGTATTTAATATTCATACACTAAATGTGTATTTAATATTCATACACTAAAATGTATTTAATATTAACACAAAAACATGTATTTAAGTTTAATAAACTAAACATATATTTAATATTAATACACTAAACATGTATTTAATATTCATACACAAACATGTATTTAATATTCATACACTAAACATGTATTTAATATTCATACACTAAACATGTATTTAATATTAATACAAAACATGTATTTAAGTTTAATAAACTAAACATATATTTAATATTAATACACTAAACATGTATTTAATATTCATACACAAACATGTATTTAATATTCATACACTAAACATGTATTTAATATTCATACACTAAACATGTATTTAATATTCATACACTAAACATGTATTTAATATTAATACACTGAACATGTATTTAATATTCATAAACTAAACATGTATTTAATAGTCATACACTAAATGTGTGTTTAATATTCATACACTAAACATGTATTTAATACTAATACAAAAACATGTATTTAATTTTAATAAACTAAACATATATTTAATATTTGTACACTAAACATGTATTTAACATTTATACACTAAACATGTATTTAATATTAATACACTAAACATGTATTTAATATTGTTACACTAAACGTGTATTTACTATTTATACACTAAAAGTGTATTTAATATTAATACACTAAACATGTATTTAATATTAATACACTAAACATGTATTTAATATTTATACACTAAAAGTGTATTTAATATTAATACACTAAACATGTATTTAATATTAATACACTAAACATGTATTTAATATTTATACACTAAACATGCATTTAATATTCATACACTAAACATGTATTTAATATTCATACACTAAACATGTATTTAATATTAATACACTGAACATGTATTTGATATTCATAAACTAAACATGTATTTAATATTCATACACTAAATGTGTATTTAATATTCATTGACTAAACATGTATTTAATATTAATACAAAAACATGTATTTAATTTTAATAAACTAAACATATATTTAATATTTATACACTAAACATGTACTTAACATTTATTGACTAAACATGTATTTAATATTAATACACTAAACATGTATTTAATATTAATACACAAAACATGTATTTAATATTAATACAAAAACATGTATTTAATTTTAATAAACTAAACATATATTTAATATTAATACACTAAACATGTATTTAATATTAATACAAAAACATGTATTTAATTTTAATAAACTAAACACATATTTAATATTAATACACTAAACATGTATTAAATATTCATACACTAAACATGTATTTAATATTAATTCAATAAACATGTAGTTATTATTCTTACACTTAATATGTATTTAATATTAATACAAAAACATATATTTAATTTTAATAAACTAAACATATATTTAATATTAATACACTAAACATGTATTTAATATTGTTACACTAAACGTGTATTTACTATTTATACACTAAAAGTGTCTTTAATATTAATACACTAAACATGTATTTAATATTTATACACTAAACATGTATTTAATATTCATACATTAAAAATGTATTTAATATTCATACACTAAATATGTAATTAATATTAAATACATGTTTAGTGTATGAATATTAAATACACATTTAGTGTATGAATATTAAATACATGTTAAGTTTATGAATATTAAATACATGTTTAGTGTATTAATATTAAATACATGTTTAGTGTATTAATATTAAATATATGTTTAGTTTATTAAAAATTAAATACATGTTTAGTGTATGAATATTAAATACATGTTTAGTGTATAAATTTCAAATACATGTTTAGTTTATGAATATTAAATACATGTTTAGTGTATTAATATTAATTATAAATTTAGTTTATCAAAATTAAATACATGTTTTTGTATTAATATTAAATACATGTTTAGTGTATTAATATTAAATACATGTTTACTGTATTAATATTAAATACATGTTTAGTGTATAAATAATAACTGCATGTTTAGTGTATGAATATTAAATACATGTTTAGTGTATAAATATTAAATACATGTTTAGTGTATTAATATTAAATACATGTCTACTGTATTAATATTAAATACATGTTTAGTGTATAAATAATAACTACATGTTTAGTGTATGAATATTAAATACATGTTTAGTGTATAAATATTAAATACATGTTTAGTGTATTAATATTAAATATATGTTTAGTTTATTAAAATTAAATACATGTTTTTGTATTAATATTAAATACATGTTTAGTGTATTAATATTAAATACATGTTTACTGTATTAATATTAAATACATGTTTAGTGTATAAATAATAACTACATGTTTAGTGTATGAATATTAAATACATGTTTAGTGTATAAATATTAAATACATGTTTAGTGTATTAATATTAAATATATGTTTAGTTTATGAAAATTAAATACATGTTTTTGTATAAATATTAAATACATGTTTAGTGTATGAATATTAAATACATGTTTAGTGTATAAATATTAAATACATGTTTAGTGTATGAATATTAAATACATGTTTAATGTATGAATATTAAATACATGGTTAGTGTATGAATATTAAATACATTTTAATGTATGAATATTAAATACATGTTTAGTGTATAAATATTAAATACATGTTTCGTGAATAAATATTAAATACATGTTAAGTGTATGAATATTGAATACATGATTAGTTTTCCTAAAATTAAATACATGTTTTTGTATTAATATTAAATACATGTTTAGTGTATAAATATTAAATACATGTCTAGCGTATGAATATTAAATGCATGTTTAGTGTATAATATTAAATACATATTTAGTGTATGAATATTCAATACATGTTTACTGTATAAATATTAAATACATGTTTAGTGTATTAATATTAAATATATGTTTGGTTTATTAAACGTAAATACATGTTTTGTATTAATATTAAATACATGTTTAGTGTATAAATATTAAATACATGTTTAGTTTATGAATATTAAATACATATTTAGTGTATAAATGATAACTACATATTTAGTGTATGAATATTAAATACATGTTTAGTGTATGAATATTAAATACATGTTTAGTGTATAAATATTAAATACATGTTTAGTGTATTAATATTAAATACATGTTTAGTGTATTAATATTAAATACACTTTTAGTGTATAAATATTAAATACACGTTTAGTGTAAAAATATTAAATACATGTTTAGTGTATTAATATTAAATACATGTTTAGTGTATTAATATTAAATATATGATTAGTTTATTAAAATTAAATACATGTTTTTGTATTAATATTAAATACATATTAAGTGTAAGAATAATAACTACATGTTTATTGAATGAATATTAAATAAATGTTTAGTGTATGAATATTTAATACATGTTTAGTGTATTAATATTAAATATATGTTTAGTTTATTAAAATTAAATACATGTTTTTGTATTAATATTAAATACATGTTTAGTGTATTAATATTAAATATATGTTTAGTTTATTAAAATTAAATACATGTTTAGTGTATTAATATTAAATACATGTTTAGTGTATAAATATAAGTGTATGAGAAACCAAACTTATGTAAAAAAAATAAAAGAAACAAAAAAAAAAGGAAAAAGAGAGATAGAGAGACGGAGAGGACCGGACTTATTAAGAGGGAACGTGCGCCCTCCTGTGGACTTCTGCCGCAACTGCACGCATAAAGAAATCCATTATTTCCAAGTGTGCCTTATTTAGAGGATAATAAATACATGTTTACTGTATGAATATTAAATATATGATTAGTATATAATTACATATATGTTTGGTATATGATTATTAAATACATGTTCAGTGTATTAATATTAAATACGTGTTTAGTGTATGAATATTAAATACATGTTTAGTGTATGAATATTAAATACGTGTTTAGTGTATGAATATTAAATACATGTTCAGTGTATTAATATTAAATACATGTTTAGTGTATGAATATTAAATACATGTTTGTGTATAAATATTAAATACATGTTCAGTGTATTAATATTAAATATATGTTTAGTTTATTAAACTTAAATACATGTTTTTGTATTAATATTAAATACATGTTTAGTGTATAAATATTAAATACAGGTTTAGTGGATAAATAATAAATAAATATTTAGTGTATTAATATTAAATACATGTTTAGTGTATAAATATTAAATACATGTTTAGTGTACACATATTAAATACATGTTTAGTGTATTAATATTAAATATGTGTTTACTTTATTAAAATTAAATAAATGTTTTTGTATTAATATTAAATACATCTTTAGTGTATAAATATTAAATACAGGTTTAGTGTATTAATATTAAATACAAGTTTAGTGTATGAATAATAACTACATGTTTAGTGTATAAATATTAAATACATGTTTAGTGTATGAATGTTAAATACATGTTTAGTTTATGAATATTAAACACATGTTTAGTGTATTAATATTAAATATATATTTAGTTTATTAAAATTAAATACATGTTTTGTATTAATATTAAATACATGTTTATCCATCCATCCATCATCTTCCGCTTATCCGAAGTCGGGTCGCGGGGGCAACAGCCTAAGCAGGGAAACCCAGGCTTCCCTCTCCCCAGCCACTTCGTCTAGCTCTTCCCGGGGGATCCCGAGGCGTTCCCAGGCCAGCCGGGAGACATAGTCTTCCCAACGTGTCCTGGGTCTTCCCCGTGGCCTCCTACCGGTTGGACGTGCCCTAAACACCTCCCTAGGGAGGCGTTCGGGTGGCATCCTGATCAGATGCCCGAACCACCTCATCTGGCTCCTCTCGATGTGAAGGAGCAGCGGCTTTACTTTGAGTTCCTCCCGGATGGCAGAGCTTCTCACCCTATCTCTAAGGGAGAGCCCCGCCACACGGCGGAGGAAACTCATTTCGGCCGCTTGTACCCGTGATCTTATCCTTTCGGTCATGACCCAAAGCTCATGACCATAGGTGAGGATGGGAACGTAGATCGACCGGTAAATTGAGAGCTTTGCCTTCCGGCTCAGCTCCTTCTTCACCACAACGGACCGGTACAACGTCCGCATTACTGAAGACGCCGCACCGATACATGTTTAGTGTATAAATATTAAATACATGTTTAGTGTATTAATATTAAATACATGTTTAGTGTATGAATATTAAATACATGTTTAGTGTATAAATATTAAATACATGTTTAGTGTATTAATATTAAATACATGTTTAGTGTATTAATATCAAATACACTTTTAGTGTATAAATAGTAAATACACGTTTAGTGTAACCATATTAAATACATGTTTAGTGTATTAATATTAAATATATGTTGAGTTTATTAAAATTAAATACATGTTTTTGTATTAATATTAAATACATATTAAGTGTAAGAATAATAACTACATGTTTATTGAATGAATATTAAATACATGTTTAGTGTATGAATATTTAATACATGTTTAGTGTATTAATATTAAATATGTGTTTAGTTTATTAAAATTAAATACATGTTTTTGTATTAATATTAAATACATGTTTAGTGTATTAATATTAAATATATGTTTAGTTTATTAAAATTAAATACATGTTTTTGTATTAATATTCAATACATGTTTAGTGTATTAATATTAAATACATGTTTAGTGTATTAATATTAAATACATGTTTAGTGTATAAATGTTAAATACATGTTTAGTGTATGAATATTAAATATATGTTTAGTTTATTAAAATTAAATACGTGTTTTTGTATTAATATTAAATACATATTTAGTGTATTAATATTAAATACATGTTTAGTGTATAAATAATAACTAAATGTTTAGTGTATGAATATTAAATACATGTTCAGTGTATAAATATTAAATACATGTTTAGTGTAATAATATTAAATATATGTTTAGTTTATTAAAATTAAATTCCTTTTTTCTTGTATTAATATTAAATACATATTTAGTGTATGAATATTAAATACATGTTTAGTGTATTAATATTAAATACATGTTTAGTGTATGAATATTAAATACATGTTTAGTGTATGAATATTAAATACATGTTTAGTGTATGAATATTCAATACATGTTTACTGTATAAATATTAAATACATGTTTTTGTATTAATATTAAATACATGTTTAGTGTATTAATATTAAAAACATGTTTAGTGTATAAATTGTTAAATACATGTTTAGTGTATGAATGTTAAATACATGTTTTTGTACTAATATTAAATACATGTTTAGTGTATAAATATTAAATACATGTTTAGTGTATTGATATTAAATATATGTTTAGTGTATAAATATAAGTGTATGAGAAACCAAACTTATGTAAAAAAAAATAAAAGAAACAAAAAAAAGGAAAAAGAGAGAGAGAGAGACGGAGAGGACCGGACTTATTAAGAGGGAACGTGCGCCCTCCTGTGGACTTCTGCCGCAACTGCACGCATAAAGAAATTCATTATTTCCAAGTGTGCCTTATTTAGAGGATAATAAATACATGTTTACTAAATGAATATTAAATATATGATTAGTATATGATTACATATACGTTTAGTATATGATTATTAAATACATGTTCAGTGTATTAATATTAAATACATGTTTAGTGTATGAATATTAAATACATATTTAGCGTATAAATATTAAATACATGTTTAGTGTATAAATATTAAATACATGTTTAGTGTATGAATATTAAATACATGTTTAGTGTATAAATATTAAATACATGTTTAGTGTATGAATATTAAATATATGTTTAATGTATGAATATTAAATACATGTTTAGTGTATAAATATTAAATACATGGGGCTGCAAAGTCCATCACAACTGCTTCCGGTTCCGGGTCAACGTGAATGACTGCTCGCTGACTGCTCTTGTTGCAAAAAAGCTAAGTATCGTTCTATCTGTGTGATTTTAACTGTTTTGCAGCTTTATTTACAACTTATCGAACATATTTAATAGTTCAATTTAACTTGCAAATCACCCGATCTCTGTCTCACCACTTCGCCCTCAGCTAGCTAGCTGCTAAGCTAACGAGGCTAGCGGAGAAAGGCAGCGCCGGTCTGAAGGAAGCTTCACCCCCGCCACCGTGACCACCACTTCCCGAAGACAGCTGGCACCCCACTCGGCGACGGAAAGTTTCTGTGAGTATGGCTTCCTGCGCTTCGTGCACTTTACTCATGGATAGGTTGGCTTTGCTAGAGAGCCGTGTCCGCCAGTTAGAGCAGTGTAATTTCGTAACTTTAGATGTTGCGGACACATCTGCTAGCGTTAGCTGTAGCGAGCTAACTAGCCCAGCTTGTAGCAGCCCTAATCGGCCTACAAGCTACGGTGTACCGGTTGAGACGCATAATAGATTTAGCCCTTTAGCTAGTCCTACACCCCAGTCTACCGGGCACCACACTTTAGTTATAGGGGACTCCATCACCCGAAACATAAAGCTTAGCAAACCAGCCACAATTAAGTGTATTCCCGGGGGCAGAGCACCTGACATTGAAGCTAATCTTAGGGAGCTAACTCGCAACAGGTCTAGTAAGCACGTACGGCAGGCTAACCGCACCACTAGTTATGCGAATATAGTAATACACGTTGGCTCCAATGACGTTAGGATGAGACAATCAGAGATTACAAAGAGAAACATAGCCAGGGCTTGTAATCTCGCCAGAAAGATGTCCAGGCATCGAGTAATTGTCTCTGGCCCCCTGCCTGGGAGAGGCAATGATGAGAGATATAGCAGATTAGTCTCTCTTAACAGGTGGCTGGATAGCTTCTGCAGACAACAGGGATTTACGTTTATTGATAATTGGCCCTCTTTCTGGGGCAAACCTGGCTTGCTGAGGAGAGACGGCCTTCACCCTAACCAGGAAGGCGCTATCCTCTTGTCTCGGAACATAGACTTCGCATTGAGCCACATTTGACTAACTGCACTAGAGCAAGCCCGGTCACAGGCAATTACAGAGCCTGCTAGCCTGGGTATGGAGTCAGTTAAGTTAGAGCTAGCCAGCGCCAGGCTGGATGATCCCTGTACACATAGCAATTTTCGTAGAATAATACACAACTCACAAAATGTTTTTTCTACTGTGTCTATGACTTCGTCAGAGTTAGACATGCGTTCTACTGAGGTGGCAAATTATGATGCGTTCAGTTTATCGCAGCGCCAAGTAGACAATCTGAAAATTCCCGTCATATCAATTCCTAGATATGGTCGTAATTATTTTAAGTACACTGCGCATAATAAATGCAACATTATTAATATTGCTACTACGGATAATTTTATCAACAACTCCTTAAAACAGCCCACTACCTATAATATGGGCTTTCTAAACATCAGATCTTTGTCTCCCAAAACGTTATTAGTCAATGAGGTCATTAGAGACAACAACCTTAACGTCATCGGTCTTAGCGAAACCTGGCTTAAACCAGACGACTTTTTTGCGATAAATGAGGCATCCCCTCCTAACTATACGAATGCGCATATTGCCCGTCACCTCAAAAGGGGAGGGGGTGTCGCACTAATATACAACGAAAACTTTAACTTTAGTCCTAACTTAAATAATAAATCTAAATCGTTTGAGGTGCTTTCTATGAAGTCTGCCACACCTCTGCCTCTGTGCCTGGCCGTTATCTACCGCCCCCCAGGGCCCTATTCGGACTTTATTAGTGAATTCTCAGAGTTTGTTGCTGATCTAGTGACGCACGCCGATAATATAATTATAATGGGGGACTTTAATATCCATATGAATACCCCATTGGACCCACCGTGCGTGGCGCTCCAGATTATAATTGATAGCTGTGGTCTTACACAAATAATAAATGAACCGACGCATCGCAGCGGTAATACGATAGACCTAGTGCTTGTCAGAGGTATCACCGTCTCCAAAGTTATGATACTCCCGTATACTAAAGTAATGTCCGATCATTACCTTATAAAATTCGAAGTTCAGACTCATGTTCGGCAAGCTAATAATAATAATAACTGCTATAGCAGCCGCAACATTAATGCTGCCACAACGACGACTCTTGCGGACCTACTGCCCTCGGTAATGGCACCGTTCCCAAAGTATGTGGGCTCTATTGATAACCTCACTAACAACTTTAACAACGCCCTGCGCGAAACCATTGATAGTATAGCACCGCTGAAGTTAAAAAAGGCTCCAAAAAGGCGTACGCCATGGTTTACTGAAGAAACTAGAGCTCAGAAATTATTATGTAGAAAGCTGGAACGCAAATGGCGCACGACTAAACTTGAGGTGCACCATCAAGCATGGAGTGATAGTTTAGTAACTTATAAACGCATGCTTACCTTAGCTAAAACTAATTATTACTCAAATCTCATCCGCATTAATAAAAACGATCCAAAATTTTTGTTTAGTACAGTAGCATCGCTAACCCAACAAGGGACTCCTTCCAGTAGCTCCACCCATTCGGCAGATGACTTTATGAAGTTCTTTAATAAGAAAATTGAACTTATTAGAAAGGAGATTAAAGACAATGCGTCCCAGCTACAACGGGGTTATAGTAACACAGATACGATTGTATATACGGCGGATACTGCAAATATCCAAAATAGTTTCTCTCGTTTTGATGAAATAACATTAGAAGGATTGTTACAACGTGTAAATGGAATAAAACAAACAACATGTTTACTTGACCCACTTCCTGGGAAACTTATCAAGGAGCTTTTTGTATTATTAGGTCCATCAGTGCTAAATATTATAAACTTATCACTTTCCTCGGGCACTGTTCCCGTTGCATTCAAAAAAGCGGTTATTCATCCTCTCCTTAAAAGACCTAACCTCGATCCAGACCTCATGGTAAACTACCGACCGGTGTCTCACCTTCCCTTTATTTCGAAAATCCTCGAAAAAATTGTTGCAGAGCAGCTAAATGAGCACTTAGCGTTTAACAATCTATGTGAAACCTTTCAATCCGGTTTCAGGGCAAATCACTCGACTGAGACAGCCCTCGCAAAACTGACTAATGATCTATTGCTAACGATGGACTCTGATGCGTCATCTATGTTGCTGCTCCTCGATCTTAGCGCTGCTTTCGATACCGTCGATCATAATATTTTATTAGAGCGTATCAAAATACGAATTGGTATTTCAGACTCAGCCCTGTCATGGTTTAACTCTTATCTTACTGATAGGATGCAGTGCGTCTCCTATAACAGTGTGACCTCGGACTATGTTAAGGTAACGTGTGGAGTTCCCCAGGGTTCGGTCCTTGGCCCTGTACTCTTCAGCATCTACATGCTGCCGCTAGGTGACGTCATACGCAAATACGGTATTAGCTTTCACTGTTATGCTGATGACACCCAACTCTACATGCCCCTAAAGCTGACCAACACGCCGGACTGTAGTCAGTTGGAAGCGTGTCTTAATGAAATTAAACAATGGATGTCCGCTAACTTTTTGCAACTTAATGCCAAAAAAACGGAAATGCTGATTATCGGTCCTGCTAGACACCGACCTCTATTTAATAATACAACTTTAACATTTGACAACCAAATAATAAAACAAGGTGACTCTGTAAAAAATCTGGGTATTATCTTCGACCCAACTCTCTCCTTTGAGTCACACATTAAAAGCGTTACTAAAACGGCCTTCTTTCATCTCCGTAATATCGCTAAAATTCGCTCCATTTTGTCTACTAAAGACGCCGAGATCATTATCCATGCGTTTGTTACGTCTCGTCTCGATTACTGTAACGTATTATTTTCGGGTCTCCCAATGTCTAGCATTAAAAGATTACAGTTGGTACAAAATGGGGCTGCTAGACTTTTGACAAGAACAAGAAAGTTTGATCATATTACGCCTGTACTGGCTCACCTGCACTGGCTTCCTGTGCACTTAAGATGTGACTTTAAGGTTTTACTACTTACGTATAAAATACTACACGGTCTAGCTCCAGCCTATCTTGCCGATTGTATTGTACCGTATGTCCCGGCAAGAAATCTGCGTTCAAAAGACTCCGGCTTATTAGTGATTCCTAGAGCTCAAAAAAAGTCTGCGGGCTATAGAGCGTTTTCCGTTCGGGCTCCAGTACTCTGGAATGCCCTCCCGGTAACAGTTCGAGATGCTACCTCAGTAGAAGCATTTAAGTCTCATCTTAAAACTCATCTGTATACTCTAGCCTTTAAATAGACCTCCTTTTTAGACCAGTTGATCTGCCGCTTCTTTTCTTTCTCCTATGTCCCCCCCTCCCTTGTGGAGGGGGTCCGGTCCGATGACCATGGATGAAGTACTGACTGTCCAGAGTCGAGACCCAGGATGGACCGCTCGTCGGGACCCAGGATGGACCGCTCGCCTGTATCGGTTGGGGACATCTCTACGCTGCTGATCCGCTTGAGATGGTTTCCTGTGGACGGGACTCTCACTGCTGTCTTGGAGCCACTATGGATTGAACTCTCACAGTATCATGTTAGACCCGCTCGACATCCATTGCTTTCGGTCCCCTAGAGGGGGGGGGGTTGCCCACATCTGAGGTCCTCTCCAAGGTTTCTCATAGTCAGCATTGTCGCTGGCGTCCCACTGAATGTGAATTCTCCCTGCCCACTGGGTGTGAGTTTTCCTTGCCCTTTTGTGGGTTCTTCCGAGGATGTTGTAGTCGTAATGATTTGTGCAGTCCTTTGAGACATTTGTGATTTGGGGCTATATAAATAAACATTGATTGATTGATTGATATTTCGTGTACGAATATTAAATACATGTTTAGTGTACAAATATTAAATACATGTTTAATGTATTAATATTAAATACATGTTTAGTGTATAAATGTTAAATACATGTTTAGTGTATGAATATTAAATATATGTTTAGTTTATTAAAATTAAATACATGTTTTTGTATTAATATTAAATACATGTTTAGTGTATAAATATTTAATACATGTTTAGTGTATAAATATTAAATACATGTTTAGTGTATTAATATTAAATATATGTTTAGTTTATTAAAATTAAATACATGTTTTTGTATTAATATTAAATACATATTAAGTGTAAGAATAATAACTACATGTTTAGTTTATGAATATTAAATACATGTTTAGTGTATAAATATTAAATACATGTTTAGTGTATTAATATTAAATATATGTTTAGTTTATTAAAAATTAAATACATATTAAGTGTATGAATATTAAATACATGTTTAGTGTATAAATGTTAAATACATGTTTAGTTTATGAATATTAAATACATGTTTAGTGTATTAATATTAAATATATATTTAGTTTATTAAAATTAAATACATGTTTTTGTATTAATATGATATACATGTTTAGTGTATTAATATTAAATACATGTTTACTGTATTAATAATAACTACATGTTTAGTGTATGAATATTAAATACATGTTTAGTGTATAAATATTAAATACATGTTTAGTGTATTAATATTAAATATATGTTTAGTTTATTAAAATTAAATACATGTTTTTGTATAAATATTAAATACATGTTTAGTGTATGAATATTAAATACATGTTTAGTGTATAAATATTAAATACATGTTTAGTGTATGAATATTAAATACATGTTTGATGTATGAATATTAAATATATGTTTAGTGTATAAATATTAAATACATGTTTCGTGTACGAATATTAAATACATGTTTAGTGTATAAATATTAAATACATGTTTAATGTATGAATATTAAATTCATGTTTAGTGTATTAATATTAAATACATGTTTAGTGTATTAATATTAAATACATGTTTAGTGTATAAATAATAACTAAATGTTTAGTGTATGTATATTAAATACATGTTCAGTGTATAAATATTAAATACATGTTTAGTGTAATAATATTAAATATATGTTTGGTTTATTAAAATTAAATACATGTTTTTGTATTAATATTAAATACATGTTTAGTGTATAAATATTAAATACATGTTTAGTGTATTAATATTAAATACATGTTTAGTGTATTAATATTAAATATATGTTTAGTTTATTAAACGTAAATACATGTTTTGTATTAATATTAAACACATGTTTAGTGTATGAATATTAAATACACGTTTAGTGTATGAATATTAAATACATGTTTAGTTTATGAATATTAAATACATGTTTAGTGGATATATAATAAATACATATTTAGTGTATTAATATTAAATACATGTTTAGTGTATAAATATTAAATACATGTTTAGTGTATGAATATTAAATACATGTTTAGTGTATAAATGTTAAATACATGTTTAGTTTATGAATATTAAATACATGTTTAGTGTATTAATATTAAATATATATTTAGTTTATTAAAATTAAATACATGTTTTTGTATTAATATGATATACATGTTTAGTGTATTAATATTAAATACATGTTTACTGTATTAATAATAACTACATGTTTAGTGTATGAATATTAAATACATGTTTAGTGTATAAATATTAAATACATGTTTAGTGTATTAATATTAAATATATGTTTAGTTTATTAAAATTAAATACATGTTTTTGTATAAATATTAAATACATGTTTAGTGTATGAATATTAAATACATGTTTAGTGTATAAATATTAAATACATGTTTAGTGTATGAATATTAAATACATGTTTGATGTATGAATATTAAATATATGTTTAGTGTATAAATATTAAATACATGTTTCGTGTACGAATATTAAATACATGTTTAGTGTATAAATATTAAATACATGTTTAATGTATGAATATTAAATTCATGTTTAGTGTATTAATATTAAATACATGTTTAGTGTATTAATATTAAATACATGTTTAGTGTATAAATAATAACTAAATGTTTAGTGTATGTATATTAAATACATGTTCAGTGTATAAATATTAAATACATGTTTAGTGTAATAATATTAAATATATGTTTGGTTTATTAAAATTAAATACATGTTTTTGTATTAATATTCAATACATGTTTAGTGTATAAATATTAAATACATGTTTAGTGTATTAATATTAAATACATGTTTAGTGTCTGAATATTAAATACATGTTTAGTGTACGAATATTAAATACATGTTTAGTGTATGAATATTCAATACATGTTTACTGTATAAATATTAAATACATGTTTAGTGTATGAATATTTAATACATGTTTAGTGTATTAATATTAAATATGTGTTTAGTTTATTAAAATTAAATACATGTTTTTGTATTAATATTAAATACATGTTTAGTGTATTAATATTAAATATATGTTTAGTTTATTAAAATTAAATACATGTTTTTGTATTAATATTAAATACATGTTTAGTGTATTAATATTAAATACATGTTTAGTGTATTAATATTAAATACATGTTTAGTGTATAAATGTTAAATACATGTTTAGTGTATGAATATTAAATATATGTTTAGTTTATTAAAATTAAATACGTGTTTTTGTATTAATATTAAATACATGTTTAGTGTATAAATATTAAATACATGTTTAGTGTATTAATATTAAATACATGTTTAGTGTATAAATATAAGTGTATGAGAAACCAAACTTATGTAAAAAAAAATAAAAGAAACAAAAAAAAGGAAAAAGAGAGATAGAGAGATGGAGAGGACCGGACTTATTAAGAGGGAACGTGCGCCCTCCTGTGGACTTCTGCCGGAACTGCACGCATAAAGAAATTCATTATTTCCAAGTGTGCCTTATTTAGAGGATAATAAATACATGTTTACTAAATGAATATTAAATATATGATTAGTATATGATTACATATATGTTTGGTATATGATTATTAAATACATGTTCAGTGTATTAATATTAAATACATGTTTAGTGTATGAATATTAAATACATGTTTAGTGCATAAATATTAAATACATGTTTAGTGTATGAATATTAAATACATGTTTAGTGTATAAATATTAAATATATGTTTCGTGTACGAATATTAAATACATGTTTAGTGTATAAATATCAAATACATGTTTAATGTATGAATATTAAATACATGTTTGGTGTATGAATATTAAATACATTTTTAATGTATGAATATTAAATACATATTTAGTGTATAAATATTAAATACATGTTAAGTGTATGAATATTAAATACATATTTAGTGTATAAATATTAAATACATGATTAGTGTATTAATATTAAATACATGATTAGTGTATAAATATTAAATACATGTTTAGTGTATTAATATTAAATACATGTTTAGTGTATTAATATTAAATACATGTTTAGTGTATAAATAATAACTAAATGTTTAGTGTATGAATATTAAAAACATGTTCAGTGTATAAATATTAAATACATGTTTAGTGTAATAATATTAAATATATGTTTAGTTTATTAAAATTAAATACATGTTTTTGTATTAATATTAAATACATATTTATCCATCCATCCATCCATCATCCTCCGCTTATCCGAGGTCGGGTCGCGGGGGCAACAGCCTAAGCAGGGAAACCCAGACTTCCCTCTCCCCAGCCACTTTGTCTAGCTCTTCCCGGGGGATCCCGAGGCGTTCCCAGGCCAGCCGGGAGACATAGTCTTCCCAACGTGTCCTGGGTCTTCCCCGTGGCCTCCTACCGGTTGGACGTGCCCTAAACACCTCCCTAGGGAGGCGTTCGGGTGGCATCCTGACCAGATGCCCGAACCACCTCATCTGGCTCCTCTCGATGTGAAGGAGCAGCGGCTTTACTTTGAGTTCCTCCCGGATGGCAGAGCTTCTCACCCTATCTCTAAGGGAGAGCCCCGCCACACGGCGGAGGAAACTCATTTCGGCCGCTTGTACCCGTGATCTTATCCTTTCGGTCATGACCCAAAGCTCATGACCATAGGTGAGGATGGGAACGTAGATCGACCGGTAAATTGAGAGCTTTGCCTTCCGGCTCAGCTCCTTCTTCACCACAACGGACCGGTACAACGTCCGCATTACTGAAGACGCCGCACCGATCCGCCTGTTGATCTCACGATCCACTCTTCCCTCACTCGTGAACAAGACTCCTAGGTACTTGAACTCCTCCACTTGGGGCAGGGTCTCCTCCCCAACCCGGAGATGGCACTCCACCCTTTTCCGGGCGAGAACCATGGACTCGGACTTGGAGGTGCTGATTCTCATTCCGGTCGCTTCACACTCGGCTGCGAACCGATCCAGCGAGAGCTGAAGACCCCGGTCAGATGAAGCCATCAGGACCACATCATCTGCAAAAAGCAGAGACCTAATCCTGCGGTTACCAAACCGGAACCCCTCAACGCCTTGACTGCGCCTAGAAATTCTGTCCATAAAAGTTATGAACAGAATCGGTGACAAAGGACAGCCTTGGCGGAGTCCAACCCTCACTGGAAATGTGTTCGACTTACTGCCGGCAATGCGGACCAAGCTCTGGCACTGATCGTACAGGGAACGGACCGCCACAATAAGACAGTCCGATACCCCATACTCTCTGAGCACTCCCCACAGGACTTCCCGAGGGACACGGTCGAATGCCTTCTCCAAGTCCACAAAGCACATGTAGACTGGTTGGGCAAACTCCCATGCACCCTCAAGAACCCTGCCGAGAGTATAGAGCTGGTCCACAGTTCCACGACCTGGACGAAAACCACACTGTTCCTCCTGAATCCGAGGTTCGACTATCCGACGTAGCCTCCTCTCCAGTACACCTGAATAAACCTTACCGGGAAGGCTGAGGAGTGTGATCCCACGATAGTTGGAACACACCCTCCGGTCCCCCTTCTTAAAGAGAGGAACCACCACCCCGGTCTGCCAATCCAGAGGTACCGCCCCCGATGTCCACGCGATGCTGCAAAGTCTTGTCAACCAAGACAGCCCCACAGCATCCAGAGCCTTAAGGAACTCCGGGCGGATCTCGTCCACCCCTGGGGCTTTGCCACCGAGGAGCTTTTTAACTACCTCAGCGACCTCAGCCCCAGAAATAAGTGAGTCCACCACAGATTCCCCAGGCACTGCTTCCTCATAGGAAGACGTGTTGGTGGGATTGAGGAGGTCTTCGAAGTATTTCTTCCACCTATCCACTACATCCGCAGTCGAGGTCAGCAGAACACCATCCGCACCATACACGGTGTTGATAGTGCACTGTTTCCCCTTCCTGAGGCGGCGGACGGTGGTCCAGAATCGCTTCGAAGCCGTCCGGAAGTCGTTTTCCATGGCTTCCCCGAACTCTTCCCATGTCCGAGTTTTTGCCTCCGCGACCGCTGAAGCTGCACACCGCTTGGCCTGTCGGTACCTGTCCACTGCCTCCGGAGTCCTATGAGCCAAAAGGACCCGATAGGACTCCTTCTTCAGCTTGACGGCATCCCTCACCGCTGGTGTCCACCAAGGGGTTTTAGGATTGCCGCCCCGACAGGCACCAACTACCTTGCGGCCACAGCTCCGATCTGCCGCCTCGACAATAGAGGTGCGGAACATGGTCCACTCGGACTCAATGTCCAGCACCTCCCTCGTGACATGTTCAAAGTTCTTCCGGAGGTGGGAATTGAAACTTTGTCTGACAGGAGACTCTGCCAGACGTTCCCAGCAGACCCTCACAATGCGTTTGGGCCTCCCAGGTCTGTCCGGCATCCTCCCCCACCATCGCAGCCAACTCACCACCAGGTGGTGATCGGTAGAAAGCTCCGCCCCTCTCTTCACCCGAGTGTCCATAACATGAGGCCGCAAATCCGATGACACAACTACAAAGTCGATCATGGAACTGCGGCCTAGGGTGTCCTGGTGCCAAGTGCACATATGGACACCCTTATGTTTGAACATGGTGTTCGTTATGGACAAACTGTGACGAGCACAAAAGTCCAATAACAAAACACCACTCGGGTTCAGATCCGGGCGGCCATTCTTCCCAATCACGCCTCTCCAGGTTTCACTGTCGTTGCCAACGTGAGCGTTGAAGTCTCCCAGTAGGACAAGGGAATCACCCGGGGGAGCACTTTCCAGTACTCCCTCGAGCGTTCCCAAAAAGGGTGGGTACTCTGAACTGCTGTTTGGTGCATAAGCACAAACAACAGTCAGGACCCGTCCCCCCACCCGAAGGCGGAGGGAGGCTACCCTTTCGTCCACCGGGTTAAACTCCAACGTACAGGCTTTGAGTCGGGGGGAAACAAGTAATTGCCACCCCAGCCCGTCGCCTCTCACTGCCGGCAACGCCAGAGTGGAAGAGGGTCCAATCCCTCTCGAGAGAAGTGGTTCCAGAGCCCTTGCTGTGCGTCGAAGTGAGTCCGACTATATCCAGCCGGAATTTCTCGACTTCGCGCACTAGCTCAGGCTCTTTCCCCCCCAGTGACGTGACGTTCCACGTCCCAAGAGCTAGCTTCTGTAGCCGAGGATCGGACCGCCAAGTGCCCTGCCTTCGGCTGTCGCCCAGCTCACAATGCACCCGACCTCTATGGCCCCTGCTATGGGTGGTGAGCCCATTGGAGGGGTGACCCACGTTGCCTCTTCGGGCTGTGCCCGGCCGGGCCCCATGGGAACAGGCCCGGCCACCAGGCGCTCGCCATCGTGCCCCACCTCCGGGCCTGGCTCCAGAGGGGGGCCCCGGTGACCCGCGTCCGGGCGAGGGAAATCTGGGTCCATGATGTTTCTTCTTCATATAGGTCTTCGAGCTGCTCTTTGTCTGATCCCTCACCTAGAACCTGTTTGCCTTGGGAGACCCTACCAGGGGGCTTTATGCCCCCGGACAACATAGCTCCTAGGATCATTGGGACACGCAAACTCCTCTACCACGATAAGGTTGCAGGTCAGAGAGGAGACATGTTTAGTGTAATAAACATATATTTAATATTATTACATGTTTAGTGTAATAATATTAAATATATGTTTAGTTTATTAAAATTAAATACATGTTTCTGTGTTAATATTAAATACATGTTTAGTGTATAAATATTAAATACATGTTTAGTGTATGAATATTAAATGCATGTTTAGTGTATAATATTAAAGACATGTTTAGTGTATGAATATTAAATGCATGTTTAGTGTATGAATATTAAATACATGTTTAGTGTATTAATATTAAATATATGTTTAGTTTATTAAACTTAAATACATGTTTTGTATTAATATTAAATACATGTTTAGTGTATGAATATTAAATACACGTTTAGTGTATGAATATTAAATACATGTTTAGTTTATGAATATTAAATACATGTTTAGTGGATATATAATAAATACATATTTAGTGTATTAATATTAAATACATGTTTAGTGTATAAATATTAAATACATGTTTAGTGTATTAATATTAAATATATGTTTAGTGTATAAATAATAACTACATGTTTAGTGTATGAATATTAAATACATGTTTAGTGTATAAATGTTAAATACATGGTTAGTTTATGAATATTAAATAAATGTTTAGTGTATAAATAATAACTACATGTTTAGTGTATGAATATTAAATACATGTTTAGTGTATAAATGTTAAATACATGTTTAGTTTATGAATATTAAATACATGTTTAGTGTATAAATATTAAATACATGTTTAGTGTATAATATTAAATACATGTTTAGTGCATGAATATTAAATGCATGTTTAGTGTATGAATATTAAATACATGTTTAGTGTATTAATATTAAATATATGTTTAGTTTATTGAACTTAAATACATGTTTTGTATTAATATTAAATACATGTTTAGTGTATGAATATTAAATACACGTTTAGTGTATGAATATTAAATACATGTTTAGTTTATGAATATTAAATACATGTTTAGTGGATATATAATAAATACATATTTAGTGTATTAATATTAAATACATGTTTAGTGTACAAATATTAAATACATGTTTAGTGTATTAATATTAAATACATGTTTAGTGTATAAATAATAACTACATGTTTAGTGTATGAATATTAAATACATGTTTAATGTACGAATGTTAAATACATGTTTAGTTTATGAATATTAAATACATGTTTAGTGTATTAATATTAAATATATATTTAGTTTATTACAATTAAATACATGTTTTTGTATTAATATTAAATACATGTTTAGTGTATGAATATTAAATACATGTTTAGTGTAAGAATATTAAATACATGTTTAGTGTAAAAACATTAAATACATGTTTAGTGTAGTAATATTAAATACATGTTTAGTGTATTAATATTAAATATATATTTAGTTTATGAATATTAAATACATGTTTAGTGGATATATAATAAATACATATTTAGTGTATTAATATTAAATACATGTTTAGTGTATAAATATTAAATACATGTTTAGTGTATGAATAATAACTACATGTTTAGTGTATTAATATTAAACACATGTTTAGTGTATGAATATTAAATACACTTTTAGTGTATGAATATTAAATACACGTTTAGTGTAAGAATATTAAATACATGTTTAGTGTATTAATATTAAATATATATTTAGTTTATTAAAATTAAATACATGTTTTTGTATTAATATTAAATACATGTTTAGTGTATAAATATTTAATACATGTTTACTGTATTAATATTAAATACATGTTTAGTGTATAAATAATAACTACATGTTTAGTGTAAGAATATTAAATACATGTTTAGTGTATAAATATTAAATACATGTTTAGTGTATTAATATTAAATATATGTTTAGTTTATTAAAAATTAAATACATGTTTAGTGTATGAATATTAAATACATGTTTAGTGTATAAATGTTAAATACATGTTTAGTTTATGAATATTAAATACATGTTTAGTGTATTAATATTAAATACATATTTAGTTTATTAAAATTAAATACATGTTTTTTATTATATTAAATACATGTTTGGTGTATTAATATTAAATACATGTTTACTGTATTAATATTAAATACATGTTTAGTGTATTAATAATAACTACATGTTTAGTGTATGAATATTAAATACATGTTTAGTGTATAAATATTAAATACATGTTTAGTGTATTAATATTAAATATATGTTTAGTTTATTAAAATTAAATACACGTTTTTTGTATAAATATTAAATACATGTTTAGTGTATGAATATTAAATGCATGTTTAGTGTATGAATATTAAATACATGTTTAGTGTATGAATATTAAATACATGTTTAATGTATGAATATTAAATACATGTTTAGTGTATAAATATTAAATACATGTTTCGTGTACGAATATTAAATACATGTTTAGTGTATAAATATTAAATACATGTTTAATGTATGAATATTAAATACATGTTTAGTGTATGAATATTAAATACATTTTTAATGTATGAATATTAAATACATGTTTAGTGTATAAATATTAAATACATGTTTCGTGAATAAATATTAAATACATGTTAAGTGTATGAATATTAAATACATATTTAGTGTATGAATATTAAATACATGATTAGTGTATTAATATTAAATACATGATTAGTGTATAACTATTAAATACATGTTCGGTGTATAAATATTAAATACATGTTTAGTGTAATAATATTAAATATATGTTTAGTTTATTAAAATTAAATACATGTTTCTGTATTAATATTAAATACATGTTTAGTGTATAAATATTAAATACATGTTTAGTGTATGAATATTGAATACATGTTTAGTGCATAAATATTAAATACATGTTTAGTGTATGAATATTAAATACATGTTTAGTGTATAAATATTAAATAGATGTTTCGTGTACGAATATTAAATACATGTTTAGTGTATAAATATCAAATACATGTTTAATGTATGAATATTAAATACATGTTTGGTGTATGAATATTAAATACATTTTTAATGTATGAATATTAAATACATATTTAGTGTATAAATATTAAATACATGTTAAGTGTATGAATATTAAATACATATTTAGTGTATAAATATTAAATACATGATTAGTGTATTAATATTAAATACATGATTAGTGTATAAATATTAAATACATGTTTAGTGTATTAATATTAAATACATGTTTAGTGTATTAATATTAAATACATGTTTAGTGTATTAATATTAAATACATGTTTAGTGTATGAATATTAAATACATGTTCAGTGTATAAATATTAAATACATGTTTAGTGTAATAATATTAAATATATGTTTAGTTTATTAAAATTAAATACATGTTTTTGTATTAATATTAAATACATATTTATCCATCCATCATCCTCCGCTTATCCGAGGTCGGGTCGCGGGGGCAACAGCCTAAGCAGGGAAACCCAGACTTCCCTCTCCCCAGCCACTTTGTCTAGCTCTTCCCGGGGGATCCCGAGGCGTTCCCAGGCCAGCCGGGAGACATAGTCTTCCCAACGTGTCCTGGGTCTTCCCCGTGGCCTCCTACCGGTTGGACGTGCCCTAAACACCTCCCTAGGGAGGCGTTCGGGTGGCATCCTGACCAGATGCCCGAACCACCTCATCTGGCTCCTCTCGATGTGAAGGAGCAGCGGCTTTACTTTGAGTCCCTCCCGGATGGCAGAGCTTCTCACCCTATCTCTAAGGGAGAGCCCCGCCACACGGCGGAGGAAACTCATTTCGGCCGCTTGTACCCGTGATCTTATCCTTTCGGTCATGACCCAAAGCTCATGACCATAGGTGAGGATGGGAACGTAGATCGACCGGTAAATTGAGAGCTTTGCCTTCCGGCTCAGCTCCTTCTTCACCACAACGGACCGGTACAACGTCCGCATTACTGAAGACGCCGCACCGATCCGCCTGTTGATCTCACGATCCACTCTTCCCTCACTCGTGAACAAGACTCCTAGGTACTTGAACTCCTCCACTTGGGGCAGGGTCTCCTCCCCAACCCGGAGATGGCACTCCACCCTTTTCCGGGCGAGAACCATGGACTCGGACTTGGAGGTGCTGATTCTCATTCCGGTCGCTTCACACTCGGCTGCGAACCGATCCAGCGAGAGCTGAAGACCCCGGTCAGATGAAGCCATCAGGACCACATCATCTGCAAAAAGCAGAGACCTAATCCTGCGGTTACCAAACCGGAACCCCTCAACGCCTTGACTGCGCCTAGAAATTCTGTCCATAAAAGTTATGAACAGAATCGGTGACAAAGGACAGCCTTGGGGGAGTCCAACCCTCACTGGAAATGTGTTCGACTTACTGCCGGCAATGCGGACCAAGCTCTGGCACTGATCGTACAGGGAACGGACCGCCACAATAAGACAGTCCGATACCCCATACTCTCTGAGCACTCCCCACAGGACTTCCCGAGGGACACGGTCGAATGCCTTCTCCAAGTCCACAAAGCACATGTAGACTGGTTGGGCAAACTCCCATGCACCCTCAAGAACCCTGCCGAGAGTATAGAGCTGGTCCACAGTTCCACGACCAGGACGAAAACCACACTGTTCCTCCTGAATCCGAGGTTCGACTATCCGACGTAGCCTCCTCTCCAGTACACCTGAATAAACCTTACCGGGAAGGCTGAGGAGTGTGATCCCACGATAGTTGGAACACACCCTCCGGTCCCCCTTCTTAAAGAGAGGAACCACCACCCCGGTCTGCCAATCCAGAGGTACCGCCCCCGATGTCCACGCGATGCTGCAAAGTCTTGTCAACCAAGACAGCCCCACAGCATCCAGAGCCTTAAGGAACTCCGGGCGGATCTCGTCCACCCCTGGGGCTTTGCCACCGAGGAGCTTTTTAACTACCTCAGCGACCTCAGCCCCAGAAATAAGTGAGTCCACCACAGATTCCCCAGGCACTGCTTCCTCATAGGAAGACGTGTTGGTGGGATTGAGGAGGTCTTCGAAGTATTTCTTCCACCTATCCACTACATCCGCAGTCGAGGTCAGCAGAACACCATCCGCACCATACACGGTGTTGATAGTGCACTGTTTCCCCTTCCTGAGGCGGCGGACGGTGGTCCAGAATCGCTTCGAAGCCGTCCGGAAGTCGTTTTCCATGGCTTCCCCGAACTCTTCCCATGTCCGAGTTTTTGCCTCCGCGACCGCTGAAGCTGCACACCGCTTGGCCTGTCGGTACCTGTCCACTGCCTCCGGAGTCCTATGAGCCAAAAGGACCCGATAGGACTCCTTCTTCAGCTTGACGGCATCCCTCACCGCTGGTGTCCACCAAGGGGTTTTAGGATTGCCGCCCCGACAGGCACCAACTACCTTGCGGCCACAGCTCCGATCTGCCGCCTCGACAATAGAGGTGCGGAACATGGTCCACTCGGACTCAATGTCCAGCACCTCCCTCGTGACATGTTCAAAGTTCTTCCGGAGGTGGGAATTGAAACTTTGTCTGACAGGAGACTCTGCCAGACGTTCCCAGCAGACCCTCACAATGCGTTTGGGCCTCCCAGGTCTGTCCGGCATCCTCCCCCACCATCGCAGCCAACTCACCACCAGGTGGTGATCGGTAGAAAGCTCCGCCCCTCTCTTCACCCGAGTGTCCATAACATGAGGCCGCAAATCCGATGACACAACTACAAAGTCGATCATGGAACTGCGGCCTAGGGTGTCCTGGTGCCAAGTGCACATATGGACACCCTTATGTTTGAACATGGTGTTCGTTATGGACAAACTGTGACGAGCACAAAAGTCCAATAACAAAACACCACTCGGGTTCAGATCCGGGCGGCCATTCTTCCCAATCACGCCTCTCCAGGTTTCACTGTCGTTGCCAACGTGAGCGTTGAAGTCTCCCAGTAGGACAAGGGAATCACCCGGGGGAGCACTTTCCAGTACTCCCTCGAGCGTTCCCAAAAAGGGTGGGTACTCTGAACTGCTGTTTGGTGCATAAGCACAAACAACAGTCAGGACCCGTCCCCCCACCCGAAGGCGGAGGGAGGCTACCCTTTCGTCCACCGGGTTAAACTCCAACGTACAGGCTTTGAGTCGGGGGGAAACAAGTAATTGCCACCCCAGCCCGTCGCCTCTCACTGCCGGCAACGCCAGAGTGGAAGAGGGTCCAATCCCTCTCGAGAGAAGTGGTTCCAGAGCCCTTGCTGTGCGTCGAAGTGAGTCCGACTATATCCAGCCGGAATTTCTCGACTTCGCGCACTAGCTCAGGCTCTTTCCCCCCCAGTGACGTGACGTTCCACGTCCCAAGAGCTAGCTTCTGTAGCCGAGGATCGGACCGCCAAGTGCCCTGCCTTCGGCTGTCGCCCAGCTCACAATGCACCCGACCTCTATGGCCCCTGCTATGGGTGGTGAGCCCATTGGAGGGGTGACCCACGTTGCCTCTTCGGGCTGTGCCCGGCCGGGCCCCATGGGAACAGGCCCGGCCACCAGGCGCTCGCCATCGTGCCCCACCTCCGGGCCTGGCTCCAGAGGGGGGCCCCGGTGACCCGCGTCCGGGCGAGGGAAATCTGGGTCCATGATGTTTCTTCTTCATATAGGTCTTCGAGCTGCTCTTTGTCTGATCCCTCACCTAGAACCTGTTTGCCTTGGGAGACCCTACCAGGGGGCTTTATGCCCCCGGACAACATAGCTCCTAGGATCATTGGGACACGCAAACTCCTCTACCACGATAAGGTTGCAGGTCAGAGAGGAGACATGTTTAGTGTAATAAACATATATTTAATATTATTACATGTTTAGTGTAATAATATTAAATATATGTTTAGTTTATTAAAATTAAATACATGTTTCTGTGTTAATATTAAATACATGTTTAGTGTATAAATATTAAATACATGTTTAGTGTATGAATATTAAATGCATGTTTAGTGTATAATATTAAAGACATGTTTAGTGTATGAATATTAAATGCATGTTTAGTGTATGAATATTAAATACATGTTTAGTGTATTAATATTAAATATATGTTTAGTTTATTAAACTTAAATACATGTTTTGTATTAATATTAAATACATGTTTAGTGTATGAATATTAAATACACGTTTAGTGTATGAATATTAAATACATGTTTAGTTTATGAATATTAAATACATGTTTAGTGGATATATAATAAATACATATTTAGTGTATTAATATTAAATACATGTTTAGTGTATAAATATTAAATACATGTTTAGTGTATTAATATTAAATATATGTTTAGTGTATAAATAATAACTACATGTTTAGTGTATGAATATTAAATACATGTTTAGTGTATAAATGTTAAATACATGTTTAGTTTATGAATATTAAATAAATGTTTAGTGTATAAATAATAACTACATGTTTAGTGTATGAATATTAAATACATGTTTAGTGTATAAATGTTAAATACATGTTTAGTTTATGAATATTAAATACATGTTTAGTGTATAAATATTAAATACATGTTTAGTGTATAATATTAAATACATGTTTAGTGCATGAATATTAAATGCATGTTTAGTGTATGAATATTAAATACATGTTTAGTGTATTAATATTAAATATATGTTTAGTTTATTGAACTTAAATACATGTTTTGTATTAATATTAAATACATGTTTAGTGTATGAATATTAAATACACGTTTAGTGTATGAATATTAAATACATGTTTAGTTTATGAATATTAAATACATGTTTAGTGGATATATAATAAATACATATTTAGTGTATTAATATTAAATACATGTTTAGTGTACAAATATTAAATACATGTTTAGTGTATTAATATTAAATACATGTTTAGTGTATAAATAATAACTACATGTTTAGTGTATGAATATTAAATACATGTTTAATGTACGAATGTTAAATACATGTTTAGTTTATGAATATTAAATACATGTTTAGTGTATTAATATTAAATATATATTTAGTTTATTACAATTAAATACATGTTTTTGTATTAATATTAAATACATGTTTAGTGTATGAATATTAAATACATGTTTAGTGTAAGAATATTAAATACATGTTTAGTGTAAAAACATTAAATACATGTTTAGTGTAGTAATATTAAATACATGTTTAGTGTATTAATATTAAATATATATTTAGTTTATGAATATTAAATACATGTTTAGTGGATATATAATAAATACATATTTAGTGTATTAATATTAAATACATGTTTAGTGTATAAATATTAAATACATGTTTAGTGTATGAATAATAACTACATGTTTAGTGTATTAATATTAAACACATGTTTAGTGTATGAATATTAAATACACTTTTAGTGTATGAATATTAAATACACGTTTAGTGTAAGAATATTAAATACATGTATAGTGTATTAATATTAAATATATATTTAGTTTATTAAAATTAAATACATGTTTTTGTATTAATATTAAATACATGTTTAGTGTATAAATATTTAATACATGTTTACTGTATTAATATTAAATACATGTTTAGTGTATAAATAATAACTACATGTTTAGTGTAAGAATATTAAATACATGTTTAGTGTATAAATATTAAATACATGTTTAGTGTATTAATATTAAATATATGTTTAGTTTATTAAAAATTAAATACATGTTTAGTGTATGAATATTAAATACATGTTTAGTGTATAAATGTTAAATACATGTTTAGTTTATGAATATTAAATACATGTTTAGTGTATTAATATTAAATACATATTTAGTTTATTAAAATTAAATACATGTTTTTTATTATATTAAATACATGTTTGGTGTATTAATATTAAATACATGTTTACTGTATTAATATTAAATACATGTTTAGTGTATTAATAATAACTACATGTTTAGTGTATGAATATTAAATACATGTTTAGTGTATAAATATTAAATACATGTTTAGTGTATTAATATTAAATATATGTTTAGTTTATTAAAATTAAATACACGTTTTTTGTATAAATATTAAATACATGTTTAGTGTATGAATATTAAATGCATGTTTAGTGTATGAATATTAAATACATGTTTAGTGTATGAATATTAAATACATGTTTAATGTATGAATATTAAATACATGTTTAGTGTATAAATATTAAATACATGTTTCGTGTACGAATATTAAATACATGTTTAGTGTATAAATATTAAATACATGTTTAATGTATGAATATTAAATACATGTTTAGTGTATGAATATTAAATACATTTTTAATGTATGAATATTAAATACATGTTTAGTGTATAAATATTAAATACATGTTTCGTGAATAAATATTAAATACATGTTAAGTGTATGAATATTAAATACATATTTAGTGTATGAATATTAAATACATGATTAGTGTATTAATATTAAATACATGATTAGTGTATAACTATTAAATACATGTTCGGTGTATAAATATTAAATACATGTTTAGTGTAATAATATTAAATATATGTTTAGTTTATTAAAATTAAATACATGTTTCTGTATTAATATTAAATACATGTTTAGTGTATAAATATTAAATACATGTTTAGTGTATGAATATTAAATGCATGTTTAGTGTATAATATTAAAGACATGTTTAGTGTATGAATATTAAATGCATGTTTAGTGTATGAATATTAAATACATGTTTAGTGTATTAATATTAAATATATGTTTAGTTTATTAAACTTGAATACATGTTTTGTATTAATATTAAATACATGTTTAGTGTATGAATATTAAATACACGTTTAGTGTATGAATATTAAATACATGTTTAGTTTATGAATATTAAATACATGTTTAGTGGATATATAATGAATACATATTTAGTGTATTAATATTAAATACATGTTTAGTGTATAAATATTAAATACATGTTTAGTGTATTAATATTAAATACATGTTTAGTGTATAAATAATAACTCCATGTTTAGTGTATGAATATTAAATACATGTTTAGTGTATAAATGTTAAATACATGTTTAGTTTATGAATATTAAATAAATGTTTAGTGTATAAATAATAATTACATGTTTAGTGTATGAATATTAAATACATGTTTAGTGTATAAGTGTTAAATACATGTTTAGTGTATAAATATTAAATACATGTTTAGTGTATGAATATTAAATGCATGTTTAGTGTATAATATTAAATACATGTTTAGTGCATGAATATTAAATGCATGTTTAGTGTATGAATATTAAATACATGTTTAGTGTATTAATATTAAATATATGTTTAGTTTATTAAACTTAAATACATGTTTTGTATTAATATTAAATACATGTTTAGTGTATGAATATTAAATACACGTTTAGTGTATGAATATTAAATACATGTTTAGTTTATGAATATTAAATACATGTTTAGTGGATATATAATAAATACATATTTAGTGTATTAATATTAAATACATGTTTAGTGTACAAATATTAAATACATGTTTAGTGTATAAATAATAACTACATGTTTAGTGTATGAATATAAAATACATGTTTAGTGTATAAATGTTAAATACATGTTTAGTTTATGAATATTAAATACATGTTTAGTGTATAAATAATAACTACATGTTTAGTGTATGAATATTAAATACATGTTTAGTGTATGAATGTTAAATACATGTTTAGTTTATGAATATTAAATACATGTTTAGTGTATAAATATTAAATACATGTTTAGTGTATTAATATTAAATACATGTTTTGTGTATGAATATTAAATACATGTTTAGTGTATAAATATTAAATACATGTTAAGTGTATAAATATTAAATACATGTTTAGTGTATAAATATTAAATACATGTTTAGTGTATGAATATTAAATATATGTTTAATGTATGAATATTTAATACATCTTTAGTGTATAAATATTAAATACATGTTTCGTGTACGAATATTAAATACATGTTTAGTGTATAAATATTAAATACATGTTTAATGAATGAATATTAAATACATGTTTAGTGTACGAATATTAAATACATTTTTATGTAAGAATATTAAATACATATTTAGTGTATAAATATTAAATACATGTTAAGTGTATGAATATTAAATACATATTTAGTGTACGAATATTAAATACATGATTAGTGTATTAATATTAAATACATGATTAGTGTATAAATATTAAATACATGTTTAGTGTATTAATATTAAATACATGTTTAGTGTATTAATATTAAATACATGTTTAGTGTAAAAATAATAACTAAATGTTTAGTGTATGAATATTAAATACATGTTTAGTGTAATAATATTAAATATATGTTTAGTTTATTAAAATTAAATACATGTTTTTGTATTAATATTAAATACATGATTAGTGTATAAATATTAAATACATGTTTAGTGTATTAATATTAAATACATGTTCAGTGTAAAAATAATAACTAAATGTTTAGTGTATGAATATTAAATACATGTTTAGTGTAATAATATTAAATATATGTTTAGTTTATTAAAATTAAATACATGTTTTTGTATTAATATTAAATACATGATTAGTGTATAAATATTAAATACATGTTTAGTGTATTAATATTAAATACATGTTTAGTGTATTAATATTAAATACATGTTTAGTGTATTAATATTAAATACATGTTTAGTGTAAAAATAATAACTAAATGTTTAGTGTATGAATATTAAATACATGTTCAGTGTATAAATATTAAATACATGTTTAGTTTATTATGTCATGCCCGGCTCTGTCGGTTAGTGTTTGGGGCACTTTGGTCCTCCGACCCGCAGGTGGAGCTGGTCTGTGAAGACGTGCAACATCTCAGAGGGCTGCTGATTGGGCGGCCTATAAAAGGCCTCCCATCAGCATGCTCTCTCTCTCTCTCTCTCTCTCTGTCTCTCTCTCTCTCTCGTCCCACAGGCACATTCGTTTGGTGACCGTATGGTCACGGCAACGACGGCCGGGATTAGCACCACACTTGCACCCTTTTGGGGCAACACTCATTTACTGATACATTCCTTGGTTAATTCACATTACTGATCACTGATACATGTTGTAAAATAAAAGATCTGTTGGCTAAAATGTACAAATCGGTGTGGTCTCCCTTAATGTTACAGCCACTAACGAGCCAGTGGTTGTGACATATGGGGGCTCGTCCGGTCTTTGGTAGTAACTTTAGGCTATGGTAATTCCTTCTACTGGCTATGGCAGCGTAGGAAGGTGCGTAGAGCTCTTTGTATTGAGTATTCCTTCTACTGGCTTTTGGAGCGTAGGAAGGTGAGTAGAGCTGAGTTACTAATTGTGAACTGCTGATAGTCAGTTGGGGCCTGTTATCAGTTAGTTAATTGGGGGATCTACTGATTTGTACTTTTGAGGCTTTGTTTGACCGTGCAAGTGTAGGTAGACACTGAATTGTTTGTTCCAGCCAACTTGGTTTAGTTTCATTGCAGTTTGTAGCATTGCATTCAGCCTCTTAGGAGCTGTCGCCTTTATCCCCATCTAGTACGGGTTCTAGGTTCCTGCTGTCACAGAGCCTGGGCGAGGGCACCGCCTTGGAGAAACGGCTGAATCGGCTTTGTCGGGATGGTACGTCTCCACAGGTATTGGTGAGTAAATGATCCTCGTCCTCGGGCTCTGTGTGAAAATAGATTAGTCCAGTGGGGGGAAAATGTTTAGGGGGATGCTCCGAGGTTAGTTTGCTGTGTTAACATAACTGTAATGTTTTAGAGACCTGGTTGGATTGGTTGGAGAGAGAGAGCCTAGCGTAATTAGAGCTAGTTTTTGGTTGGGTTGTTTTTTCAGTGGTTTCATTGTTGGTTTGGTACAGTAGCCAGATTGGTACTGACGGCCTGGGTTGAGCAGGATGGAGGCTTTTGTGGAAGCACCATCTGAGAAATTGTTGTTTGCCTTTAATGAGGAACAGTTGTTGCAATTGGCAGAAAAGTATGGCATGGAATTGTCATCAGCCATTAGAACTGGTAAGAAGGGACCCTTGCGTGACTCCATTCACGAGTTTTTGTGTGAGCAGAGCATTTTGCCTTCAGGAAAAGGTGGTGACGCTCATGTGAAGGGTATGTCAGAGCCTATGCAGTCAGAGAGGGTAGGCATACTGACTTTTGAGCAACAAAGAGAGATGAAGGCACTTGAATTTGAGTGGGCGCAACAGGCTAAGGAGAAAGAACGTCTTTTTGAACTGGAAAAAATCAAATTAGAACGAGAATTGCAACAGCAAGCAGATATGGAGAGACTCAAATTTGAAAAAGAAATGGATTTGAAAAAAGGTGAAATGGACCTTACAGTACAGCTTGAGAAAATTAAAATTGAACAGGATCGTTTGAAACTAATGTCAGAAGGTAAGATTTGTGGAAATCTGTCCGGGTCAAGTATGGATAGCATGGTAAAGTATGTTCCAAAGTTTGACGAACGTGACCCAGACGTGTTTTTCTCACTGTTTGAACAGATGGCCTCTGACAAAAAGTGGAGTGAAGAGGATAGAACGGTGCTTTTGCAAACTGTACTAGTAGGACGCGCACGGGAGGCATACTTGGCATTAACACCTGTTGATAGGCACAAGTATGCTGAGGTGAAAAAAGCGGTCTTGAAATGTTATGAACCGAATCCAGAAGCTTACAGACAACGTTTCAGAAACTGGCGTAAACGTGATAATCAGACCCATGCTGAAGTGGCAAGAGAGTTGAGTACTTATTTTAACCGGTGGCTCACTTCAGAGTCTGTCTCAACTTACGAAAATTTGCGTGATTTGTTGATTTTGGAACAGTTTAAGAACATTGTACCAGATCGAATTGCAACCTACATTAATGAGCAAAAGGCAAAGTCAGTGGAGGAGGCAGCCTCGCTTGCTGATACCTTTGTGTTGACTCATAAACGTAAGCCTTACAGCAGTCCTCCACGGTATAATAGCCACCAACGTTATGATCCTGCTCGTTCTCCTCCACAACATTCTCCTCCTCGTTATGGTCGTAGTTCAAATCGATCCAATTATGGCAATTCCAGTAATGTTCCTAAATTTGATAATGGAAGTAGCAAATCTCGCCCAAGCCCGACGGATAAATGTCATTACTGTTTGCAGGAGGGACATTGGAAAAAGGACTGCCCGCTGTTGAAAGGCCGTAAATCTAATGCCAAGGCAGCTGGGTGTGTTTCTGTTGTGCATCCAGTTGATTTTGGCGTCTCTGATCTAACACCGTTACCTCGTTTGGAAGTTCATTGTGAGCAAGTGATTGAAGATGGTGCATCTGTGTCAGACGAGCAGACGAAATCAGTAGAGTCAGCTGCGTCTGATTTCGCTCCATTCATTAGTGATGGCTGGGTGTCATTGGTTGGAGAGACACAAAAAGTTCCAGTTAAAATCTTAAGAGACACTGGGGCATCTGAGAGTTTCATTTCTGGAGCAGTTTTGCCATTTTCCACAGCATCTGACACTGGGAAATGTGTTTTGATTAGAGGAATAGGCATGCAGTCATTTTCTGTACCGTTGCACAAAATTCACTTGTGTTCAGGATTTGTGAATGGGGAGGTGACTATTGCTGTGAGACCGTCTCTGCCTATGCAGGATATCCATGTAATTCTGGGGAACAATTTGGGTGGGTGTTTAGTTTCTCCACCTCCAGTTGTTACACCTGTACCGCTATCTGTAGAGGAGCCAGACGCGTGTTGTCAAGAATTCCCAGAAGTGTTTACTGCTTGTGCTGTGACTAGGGCAATGTCTCGCACGCAGGCGCAATCGTCGGATGTGTCCAAATCTGTGCCTATTTTTGTTCCTGAGCTGCCCGAACTTCTGTCATGTCAAGATTTAATTGAGGCACAAAAGAATGATCAGAGCTTTGAGAAATATTTTGCCTTAGTTTCTACTGATCCAACGATGGGTTACTTTATTCAGAATGGCGTTTTGCTGCATACGTGGTTGCCAGGTGTTGATCCTGAAGTGGCAGGTCAGGTGATTCAAGTGATGGTACCTGACAAATACCGTGATTTGATTTTGAGAACAGCCCATGGAGCAGAGTCTGGGCATTTTGGAGTTAAGAAAACCTACCGACGTCTTTTGGAACATTTTTACTGGCCACGGATGAAACGCCATGTATCTAGATTTGTCAAAGCATGTCATGTTTGCCAGGTTGCGAAACAGAGTACTCCCATTAAACCTGCACCACTTCAACCTATTCCGTCTGTTGGCACACCATTTGAGCATCTCATTATTGATTGTGTAGGTCCACTACCCCCTTCGAAATCTGGTTGTGTGTACCTCTTTACCATCATGTGCCAGGCCACTCGGTATCCAGCAGCGTATGCCTTGAGAACAATTACCACAAGGTCAATATTGAAATGTTTGTCTAAATTCATTTCTGTCTTTGGCATTCCAAAGGTAATTCAGAGCGACAGAGGGTCTAACTTTACCTCCAGAACATTTGCTGCAGCGTTGAAGTCGATGCAGGTGAAGCACAATTTGAGCAGCGCGTATCACGCACAGAGTCAGGGGGCATTGGAGCGCTGGCATGCCACGTTGAAGTCTCTCTTGCGCGCTTACTGTGTTGAGATGCGGAGAGATTGGGAGGAGGCGTTGCCATGGCTCTTGTTGTCTGCGCGTGGTGTAGTTCAAGAAAGCACTGGTTTTAGTCCAAATGACCTAGTCTTTGGCCACAAAGTCCGGACCTCACTGTCTGTTTTAAATGCCAATCTGGATCTGCAGAACACTCCCGTCAGTTTCACTGAGTATGTAGATGGTTTTCGTCGTAGGCTGTTGCTTGCATGGAAAGAGGCAACCGAGCATTTGACTAAAGCTCAGGTGAAAATGAAGCTGCGTTATGACCGTAAAGCGAAGATCAGAGTTTTCAATCCAGGTGATCAAGTTTTAGCTTTGCTGCCCATTCCGGGGTCACCATTTACAGCAAAATACTCTGGTCCATTTACGGTTATGAGCCAAGTGTCAGATCTCAATTATTTACTGTCAACTCCTGATCGTAAACGATCACAGCAACTGTGTCATGTGAATTTACTCAAGCCTTACCACTCTGCAGGTTCCGACAAGGCGGGTGGGATTGCTGCGAGTCCAGTGGGTCTAGCCGTTGGGGTTGGGGAACCGCTCAACTGGCCGGAGGTGGCAGCTTGGGATGAAGTGCGCGCACCTGATGATTCAGTGTTACACGGGCGCTTAGATAATACTCAGCAGTTAAAGGAGCTAGATAGTCTCCTCGGTCATTTAAGTGAGGTACAGCGTAAACAGTTGTCGGATTTGATTTTTGAGTTTTTGCCTTTGTTTTCCGACACTCCAACCTGTACCACACTAATTGAACATGACATTGACACACAGGGGGCCCGCCCAATACGACAAAGATTTTATCGAGTGGCTCCCGATAAACAGAAGAGTATGGAGGACAGTGTGCAGTATCTGCTTGATCATGGTCTCGCCAAGCCATCTTACTCCAGTTGGGCATCGCCATGTCTACTGGTGAAAAAGTCAGATAACACCTATAGATTCTGTACGGATTATAGGAAAGTAAATGCTGTGACTAGACCAGATTCTTTTCCATTGCCACGTATCGAGGACTGTGTGGATCAGGTTGGGAGTGCTCGTTATGTCAGCAAATTTGATTTATTGAAAGGTTACTATCAAGTGCCTTTGACGCAGAGAGCGCAGGAGATATCTGCATTCATTACCTCTTCCGGTTTGTACTCGTATACTCGAATGAGCTTCGGTTTGCGGAATGCTCCTGCAACCTTCCAACGGCTCATGAATAGGGTCGTTGGGGGGCTGCAGGGGTGCTCGGTTTATTTGGACGACGCCGTTTGTCATTCAGACAGTTGGGACGAACATTTGGCTCGCATTCGAGCGCTTTTCCAGAGGTTGGTGGCAGCAAACCTCACAGTAAATTTAGCGAAATGCGAGTTTGCGCGTGCCACAGTCGTCTATTTGGGTAAAGTAGTCGGCCAGGGGATGGTGCGGCCCGTTAACGCAAAGGTGGCAGCTATTGATAATTTCCCTGTGCCGGCGACGAAGAAAGAACTTATGCGCTTTTTGGGTATGATCGGGTACTACCGCAATTTTTGCTGCAATTTTTCAACTGTTGTATCTCCTCTGACCAATTTGTTGAAGGGTGGCGCCAAATTCATTTGGTCGGAGGAGTGTCAGCAGGCTTTCCAGAATGCAAAGCTTTTGTTAACATCAGCTCCGGTCCTGGCTGCACCCAAACTGGATCTGCCATTCCAGCTGCAGGTGGATGCAAGCCAGGTGGGAGCAGGTGCGGTCCTCCTGCAGGCTGATGATGATGGAGTAGCCAGACCGGTTTGCTATTTTTCAAAAAAATTCAACAAATACCAATTTAATTATTCAGTGATTGAAAAGGAAGCATTAGCATTGATTTGGGCATTGCAACACTTTGAAGTCTATGTGGGAGGGGGTCTCCATCCAATTGTGGTCTACTCAGATCACAACCCTCTCACTTTTCTACAGTCTTTCAGAGGGTCCACCAACCAGCGCCTGTTGCGCTGGGCACTGTTTCTGCAGCCATTCCACCTGTTGATCCGCCATATTCGCGGGGTGGAAAATGTAATGGCTGATGCGCTCTCTCGGGCTCTGGACCAGGAGGTCTAATCATCTCCACTCACTCCTAACCTGCGGTTTTTCTCTGTTTCCCTTAAAGGTCGCTGTCCGGGTACCAGGATTTGCTGGGTGCAGGGAAGGTCGGAGGGTAAGGAGGGTGTTTGGGATGGTTTGGGTTCTGGTTGGTCTGGGGTGGAGGGGAGGTGCGTCATTGGGACTAGAATATAGCTACTGGGGCTACTGTAGGTTTTGGTTTTCTATTTTTTGATGGTGCTTCAGAGACCCAGTTAACACGGGTCTCTGTTTTTAAGGGGGGGGATGTCATGCCCGGCTCTGCCGGTTAGTGTTTGGGGCACTTTGGTCCTCCGACCCGCAGGTGGAGCTGTCGGTTGCTGCCGGTTAGTGTTTGGGGCACTTTGGTCCTCCGACCCGCAGGTGGAGCTGGTCTGTGAAGACGTGCAACATCTCAGAGGGCTGCTGATTGGGCGGCCTATAAAAGGCCTCCCATCAGCATGCTCTCGCTCTCATGCTCTCTCTCTCTCTCTCTCTCGTCCCACAGGCACATTCGTTTGGTGACCGTATGGTCACGGCAACGACGGCCGGGATTAGCACCACACTTGCACCCTTTTGGGACAACACTCATTTACTGATACATTCCTTGGTTAATTCACATTACTGATCACTGATACATGTTGTAAATAAAAGATCTGTTGGCTAAAATGTACAAATCGGTGTGGTCTCCCTTAATGTTACAGCCACTAACAAGCCAGTGGTTGTGACAATATTAAATACATGTTTAGTGTATAAATATTAAATACATGTTTAGTGTATAAATATTAAATACATGTTTAGTGTATTAATATTAAATACATGTTTAGTGTATGAATAATAACTACATGTTTAGTGTATAAATATTAAATACATGTTTAGTGTATTAATATTAAATACATGTTTAGTGTATGAATGTTAAATACATGTTTAGTTTATGAATAATAACTACATGTTTAGTGTAAAAATATTAAATACATGTTTAGTTTATGAATATTAAATACATGTTAAGTGGAATGAATAATAAATACATATTTAGTGTATTAATATTAAATACATGTTTAGTGTATTAATATTAAATACATGTTTAGTGTATAAATATTAAATACATGTTTAGTGTATTAATATTAAATATGTGTTTACTTTATTAAATTAAATAAATGTTTTTGTATTAATATTAAATACATGTTTAGTGTATTAATATTAAATACATGTTTAGTGTATGAATAATAACTACAGGTTTAGTGTATAAATATTAAATACATGTTTAGTGTATGAATGTTAAATAAATGTTTAGTTTATGAATATTAAATACATGTTTAGTGTATTAATATTAAATATATATTTAGTTTATTAAAATTAAATACATGTTCTGTATTAATATTAAATACATGTTTAGTGTATACATATTAAATACATGTTTAGTGTATTAATATTAAATACATGTTTAGTGTATGAATATTAAATACATGTTTAGTGTATAAATATTAAATACATGTTTACTGTATTAATATTAAATACATGTTTAGTGTATAAATAATAACTACATGTTTAGTGTATGAATATTAAATACATGTTTAGTGTATAAATATTAAATACATGTTTAGTGTATTAATATTAAATATATGTTTAGTTTATTAAAATTAAATACATGTTTTTGTATTAATATTAAATACATGTTTAGTGTATAAATATTAAATACATGTTTAGTGTATTAATATTAAATACATGTTTAGTGTATGAATATTAAATACATGTTTAGTGTATGAATATTAAATACATGTTTAGTGTATTAATATTAAATTTATATTTAGTTTATTAAAATTAAATACATGTTTTTGTATTAATATTAAATACATGTTTAGTGTATAAATATGAAATACATGTTTAGTGTATAAATATTAAATACATGTTTAGTGTATTAATATTAAATACATGTTTAGTGTATGAATTATAACTACATGTTTAGTGTATAAATATTAAATACATGTTTAGTGTATTAATATTAAATACATGTTTAGTGTATGAATAATAACTACATGTTTAGTGTATGAATATTAAATACATGTTTTGTGTATGAATATTAAATACAAGTTTAGTGTGAACATATTAAATACATGTTTAGTCTATTATTAAATTCCATTTTAGTGTATGATTATTAAATACATGTTAAGTGTATAAATCTCAAATACATGTTTAGTGTATTAATATTAGATTCATGTTTAGTGTATGAATGTTAAATATATGTTTAGTGTATGAATATTAAATATATGTTTAGTTTATTAAAATTAAATACATGTTTTTGTATTAATATTAAATACATGTTTAGTGTATAAATATTAAATACATGTTTAGTGTATGAATATTAAATACATGTTTAGTGTATGAATATTAAATACATGTTTACTGTATTAATATTAAATTCATATTTAGTTTATTAAAATTAAATACATGTTTTTGTATTAATATTAAATACATGTTTAGTGTATAAATATTAAATACATGTTCAGTGTATAAATATTAAATACATGTTTAGTGTATTAATATTAAATACATGTTTAGTGTATGAATAATAACTACATGTTTAGTGTATAAATATTAAATACATGTTTAGTGTATTAATATTAAATACATGTTTAGTGTATGAATGTTAAATACATATTTAGTTTATGAATAATAACTACATGTTTAGTGTAAAAATATTAAATACATGTTTAGTTTATGAATATTAAATACATGTTTAGTGGATGAATAATAAATACATATTTAGTGTATTAATATTAAATACATGTTTAGTGTATTAATATTAAATACATGTTTAGTGTATAAATATTAAATACATGTTTAGTGTATTAATGTTAAGTATGTGTTTACTTTATTAAAATTAAATAAATGTTTTTGTATTAATATTAAATACATGTTTAGTGTATAACTATTAAATACAGGTTTAGTGTATTAATATTAAATACATGTTTAGTGTATGAATAATAACTACAGGTTTAGTGTATGAATATTAAATACATGTTTAGTGTATGAATGTTAAATACATGTTTAGTTTATGAATATTAAATACATTTTTAGTGTATTAATATTAAATATATATTTAGTTTATTAAAATTAAATACATGTTCTGTATTAATATTAAATACATGTTTAGTGTATACATATTAAATACATGTTTAGTGTATTAATATTAAATACATGTTTAGTGTATGAATATTAAATACATGTTTAGTGTATAAATATTAAATACATGTTTACTGTATTAATATTAAATACATGTTTAGTGTATAAATAATAACTACATGTTTAGTGTATGAATATTAAATACATGTTTAGTGTATAAATATTAAATACATGTTTAGTGTATTAATATTAAATATATGTTTAGTTTATTAAAATTAAATACATGTTTTTGTATTAATATTAAATACATATTAAGTGTAAGAATAATAACTACATATTTATTGAATGAATATTAAATACATGTTTAGTGTATAAATATTTAATACATGTTTACTGTATTAATATTAAATACATGTTTAGTGTATGAATAATAACTACATGTTTAGTGTATGAATATTAAATACATGTTTAGTGTATGAATATTAAATACATGTTTAGTGTATTACTATTAAATTTATATTTAGTTTATTAAAATTAAATACATGTTTTTGTATTAATATTAAATACATGTTTAGTGTATAAATATTAAATACATGTTTAGTGTATAAATATTAAATACATGTTTAGTGTATTAATATTAAGTACATGTTTAGTGTATGAATAATAACTACATGTTTAGTGTATAAATAGTAAATACATGTTTTGTGTATTAATATTAAATACATGTTTAGTGTATGAATGTTAAATACATGTTTAGTTTATGAATAATAACTACATGTTTAGTGTAAAAATATTAAATACATGTTTAGTTTATGAATATTAAATACATGTTTAGTGGATGAATAATAAATACATATTTAGTTTATTAAACGTAAATACATGTTTTGTATTAATATTAAATACATGTTTAGTGTATGAATATTAAATGCACGTTTAGTGTATGAATATTAAATACATGTTTAGTTTATGAATATTAAATACATGTTTAGTGGATATATAATAAATACATATTTAGTGTATTAATGTTAAATACATGTTTAGTGTATGAATATTAAATACATGTTTAGTGTATTAATATTAAATACATGTTTATTGTATAAATAATAACTACATGTTTAGTGTATGAATATTAAATACATGTTTAGTGTATAACTGTTAAATACATGTTTAGTTTATGAATATTAAATACTTGTTTAGTGTATAAATATTAAAAACATGTTTAGTGTATTAATATTAAATATATATTTAGTTTATGAATATTAAATACATGTTTAGTGGATATATAATAAATACATATTTAGTGTATTAATATTAAATACATGTTTAGTGTATAAATATTAAATACATGTTTAGTGTATGAATAATAACTAGATTTTAGTGTATTAATATTAAACACATGTTTAGTGTATGAATATTAAATACACTTTTAGTGTATGAATATTAAATACACGTTTAGTGTAAAAATATTAAATACATGTTTAGTGTATTAATATTAAATATATACTTAGTTTATTAAAATTAAATACATGTTTTTGTATTAATATTAAATACATGTTTAGTGTATAAATATTTAATACATGTTTACTGTATTAATATTAAATACATGTTTAGTGTATAAATAATAACTACATGTTTAGTGTATGAATATTAAATACATGTTTAGTGTATGAATATTAAATACATGTTTAGTGTATTAATATTAAATATATGTTTAGTTTATTAAAATTAAATACATGTTTTTGTATTAATATCAAATACATATTAAGTGGAAGAATAATAACTACATGTTTATTGAATGAATATTAAATACATGTTTAATGTATAAATATTTAACACATGTTTACTGTATTAATATTAAATACATGTTTAGTGTATGAATATTAACTACATGTTTAGTGTATGAATATTAAATACATGTTTAGTGTATGAATATTAAATACATGTTTAGTGTATTAATATTAAATATATGTTTAGTTTATTAAAAATTAAATACATGTTTATTGTATGAATATTAAATACATGTTTAGTGTATTAATATTAAATATATGTTTAGTTTATTAAAATTAAATACATGTTTTTCCCATTCCACCACAGAACATGCATTTAATAATCATATACTAAACGTATATGTAATTATATACTAATCATATATTTAATATTCATACAGTAAACATGTATTTATTATCCTCTAAATAAGGCACACTTGGAAATAATGAATTTCTTTATGTGTGCAGTTGCGGCAGAAGTCCACAGGAGGGCGCACGTTCCCTCTTAATAAGTCCGGTCCTCTCCGTCTCTCTCTCTCTCTTTTTCCTTTTTTTTTTGTTTCTTTTATTTTTTTTACATAAGTTTGGTTTCTCATACACTTATATTTATACACTAAACATGTATTTAATATTCATGTAATAAACATGTATTTAATAATCATACACTAAACATGTATTTAATATTAATACACAAAAAATGTATTTAATATTAATACACAGAACATGTATTTAATAATCATACACTAAACATATATGTAACCATACACTAATCATATATTTAATATTCATACAGTAAACATGTATTTATTATCCTCTAAATAAGGCACACTTGGAAATAATGAATTTCTTTATGTGTGCAGTTGCGGCAGAAGTCCACAGGAGGGCGCACGTTCCCTCTTAATAAGTCCGGTCCTCTCCGTCTCTCTCTCTCTCTTTTTTGAATATTAAATACATGTTTAGTGTATGAATATTAAATACATTTTTAATGTATGAATATTAAATACATCTTTAGTGTATAAATATTAAATACATGTTTTGTGAATAAATATTAAATACATGTTAAGTGTATGAATATTAAATACATATTTAGTGAATGAATATTAAATACATGATTAGTGTATTAATATTAAATACATGATTAGTGTGTAACTATTAATTACATGTTCAGTGTATAAATATTAAATACATATTTAGTGTATTAATATTAAATATATGTTTTGTGTATTAAAATTAAATACATGTTTTTGTATTAATATTAAATACATGTTTAGTGTATAAATATTAAATACATGTTTAGTGTATTAATATTAAATACATGTTTAGTGTATAAATATAAGTGTATGAGTAACAAAACTTATGTAAAAAAAATAAATAAAAGAAACAAAAAAAAAGGAAAAAGAGAGAGAGAGAGACGGAGAGGACCGGGCATATTAAGAGGGAACGTGCGCCCTCCTGTGGACTTCTGCCGCAACTGCACACATAAAGAAATTCATTATTTCCAAGTGTGCCTTATTTAGAGGATAATAAATACATGTTTACTGTATGAATATTAAATATATGATTAGTATATAATTACATATATGTTTGGTATATGATTATTAAATACATGTTCAGTGTATTAATATTAAATACATGTTTAGTGTATGAATATTAAATACATGTTTAGTGTATTAATATTAAATACATGTTTAGTGTATGAATATTAAATACATGTTTGTGTATTAATATTAAATATATGTTTAGTGTATTAATATTAAATATATGTTTAGTGTATAAATATTAAATACATGTTTAGTGTATTAAACTTAAATACATGTTTTTGTATTAATATTAAATACATGTTTAGTGTATAAATATTAAATACATGTTTAGTGGATAAATAATAAATAAATATTTAGTGTATTAATATTAAATACATGTTTAGTGTATAAATATTAAATACATGTTTAGTGTATAAATATTAAATACATGTTTAGTGTATTAATATTAAATATGTGTTTACTTTATTAAAATTAAATAAATGTTTTTGTATTAATATTAAATACATGTTTAGTGTATGAATATTAAATACATGTTTAGTGTCTGAATGTTAAATACATGTTTAGTTTATGAATATTAAATACATGTTTAGTGTATTAATATAAAATATATATTTAGTTTATTAAAATTAAATAAATGTTTTGTATTAATATTAAATACATGTTTAGTGTATAAATATTAAATACATGTTTAGTGTATTAATATTAAATACATGTTTAGTGTATGAATATTAAATATATGTTTAGTGTATAATTATTAAATACATGTTTAGTGTATTAATATTAAATACAATTTTAGTGTATAAATAGTAAATACACGTTTAGTGTAACAATATTAAATACATGTTTAGTGTATTAATATTAAATATATGTTTAGTTTATTAAAATTAAATACATGTTTTTGTATTAATATTAAATACATATTAAGTGTAAGAATAATAACTACATGTTTATTGAATGAATATTAAATACATGTTTAGTGTATGAATATTTAATACATGTTTAGTGTATTAATATTAAATATGTCTTTAGTTTATTAAAATTAAATACATGTTTTTGTATTAATATTAAATACATGTTTAATGTATTAATATTAAATATATGTTTAGTTTATTAAAATTAAATACATGTTTTTGTATAAATATTAAATACATGTTTAGTGTATGAATATTAATTACATGTTTACTGTATTAATATTAAATACATGTTTAGTCTATAAATATTAGCTACATGTTTAGTGTATGAATATTAAATACATATTTAATGTATAAATATTAAATACATGTTTAGTGTATTAATATTAAATATATGTTTAGTTTATTAAAATTAAATACATGTTTTTGTATAAATATTAAATAAATGTTTAGTGTATGAATATTAAATACATGTTTAATGTATGAATATTAAATACATGTTTAGTGTATAAATATTAAATACATGTTTCGTGTACGAATATTATATACATGTTTAGTGTAAAAATATTAAATACATGTTTAATGTATGAATATTAAATACATGTTTAGTGTATGAATATTAAATACATTTTTAATGTATGAATATTAAATACATCTTTAGTGTATAAATATTAAATACATGTTTTGTGAATAAATATTAAATACATGTTAAGTGTATGAATATTAAATACATATTTAGTGTATGAATATTAAATACATGATTAGTGTATTAATATTAAATACATGATTAGTGTGTAACTATTAATTACATGTTCAGTGTATAAATATTAAATACATGTTTAGTGTAATAATATTAAATATATGTTTAGTTTATTGAAATTAAATACATGTTTTTGTATTAATATTAAATACATGTTTAGTGTATACATAATAAATACATGTTTAGTGTATGAATATTAAATGCATGTTTAGTGTATAATATTAAATACATGTTTAGTGTATGAATATTCAATACATGTTTACTGTATGAATATTAAATACATGTTTAGTGTATTAATATTAAATATATGTTTAGTTTATTAAACTTAAATACATGTTTTGTCTTAATATTAAATAAATGTTTAGTGTATGAATATTAAATACACGTTTAGTGTAAGATTATTAAATACATGTTTAGTTTATGAATATTAAACACATGTTTAGTGGATATATAATAAATACATATTTAGTGTATTAATATTAAATATATGTTTTGTGTATTAAAATTAAATACATGTTTTTGTATTAATATTAAATACATGTTTAGTCTATAAATATTAAATAAATGTTTAGTGTATTAATATTAAATACATGTTTAGTGTATAAATATAAGTGTATGAGTAACAAAACTTATGTAAAAAAAATAAATAAAAGAAACAAAAAAAAGGAAAAAGAGAGAGAGAGAGACGGAGAGGACCGGGCATATTAAGAGGGAACGTGCGCCCTCCTGTGGACTTCTGCCGCAACTGCACACATAAAGAAATTCATTATTTCCAAGTGTGCCTTATTTAGAGGATAATAAATACATGTTTACTGTATGAATATTAAATATATGATTAGTATATAATTACATATATGTTTGGTATATGATTATTAAATACATGTTCAGTGTATTAATATTAAATACATGTTTAGTGTATGAATATTAAATTCATGTTTAGTGTATTAATATTAAATACATGTTTAGTGTATGAATATTAAATACATGTTTGTGTATAAATATTAAATATATGTTTAGTGTATTAATATTAAATATATGTTTAGTGTATAAATATTAAATACATGTTTAGTGTATTAAACTTAAATACATGTTTTTGTATTAATATTAAATACATGTTTAGTGTATAAATATTAAATACATGTTTAGTGGATAAATAATAAATAAATATTTAGTGTATTAATATTAAATACATGTTTAGTGTATAAATATTAAATACATGTTTAGTGTATAAATATTAAATACATGTTTAGTGTATTAATATTAAATATGTGTTTACTTTATTAAAATTAAATAAATGTTGTTGTATTAATATTAAATACATGTTTAGTGTATGAATATTAAATACATGTTTAGTGTATGAATGTTAAATACATGTTTAGTTTATGAATATTAAATACATGTTTAGTGTATTAATATTAAATATACATTTAGTTTATTAAAATTAAATACATGTTTTGTATTAATATTAAATACATGTTTAGTGTATAAATATTAAATACATGTTTAGTGTATTAATATTAAATACATGTTTAGTGTATGAATATTAAATATATGTTTAGTGTATAATTATTAAATACATGTTTAGTGTATTAATATTAAATACACTTTTAGTGTATAAATAGTAAATACACGTTTAGTGTAACAATATTAAATACATGTTTAGTGTATTAATATTAAATATATGATTAGTTTATTAAAATTAAATACATGTTTTTGTATTAATATTAAATACATATTAAGTGTAAGAATAATAACTACATGTTTATTGAATGAATATTAAATACATGTTTAGTGTATGAATATTTAATACATGTTTAGTGTATTAATATTAAATATGTCTTTAGTTTATTAAAATTAAATACATGTTTTTGTATTAATATTAAATACATGTTTAATGTATTAATATTAAAAATATGTTTAGTTTATTAAAATTAAATACATGTTTTTGTATTAATATTAAATACATGTTTAGTGTATTAATATTAAATACATGTTTAGTGTATTAATATTAAATACATGTTTAGTGTATAAATGTTAAATACATGTTTAGTGTATGAATATTAAATATATGTTTAGTTTATTAAAATTAAATACATGTTTAGTGTATTAATATTAAATATATATTTAGTTTATTAAAATTAAATACATGTTTTGTATTAATATTAAATACATGTTTAGTGTATAAATATTAAATACATGTTTAGTGTAATAATATTAAATACATGTTTAGTGTATGAATATTAAATATATGTTTAGTGTATAATCATTAAATACATGTTTAGTGTATTAATATTAAATACACTTTTAGTGTATAAATAGTAAATACACGTTTAGTGTAACAATATTAAATACATGTTTAGTGTATTAATATTAAATATATGTTTAGTTTATTAAAATTAAATACATGTTTTTGTATTAATATTAAATACATTTTAAGTGTAAGAATAATAACTACATGTTTATTGAATGAATATTAAATACATGTTTAGTGTATGAATATTTATTACATGTTTAGTGTATTAATATTAAATATGTGTTTAGTTTATTAAAATTAAATACATGTTTTTGTATTAATATTAAATACATGTTTAATGTATTAATATTAAATACATGTTTAGTGTATTAATATTAAATACATGTTTAGTGTATAAATGTTAAATACATGTTTAGTGTATGAATATTAAATATATGTTTAGTTTATTCAAACTAAATACATGTTTTTGTATTAATATTAAATACATGTTTAGTGTATAAATATTAAATACATGTTTAGTGTATTAATATTAAATACATGTTTAGTGTATAAATATAAGTGTATGAGGAACCAAACTTATGTAAAAAAAAATAAAAGAAACAAAAAAAAAGGAAAAAGAGAGATAGAGAGACGGAGAGGACCGGACTTATTAAGAGGGAACGTGCGCCCTCCTGTGGACTTCTGCCGCAACTGCACGCATAAAGAAATCCATTATTTCCAAGTGTGCCTTATTTAGAGGATAATAAATACATGTTTACTAAATGAATATTAAATATATGATTAGTATATGATTACATATACGTTTAGTATATGATTATTAAATACATGTTCAGTGTATTAATATTAAATATATGTTTAGTGTATGAATATTAAATACATATTTAGTGTATAAATATTAAATACATGTTTAGTGTATAAGTATTAAATACATGTTTAGTGTATAAATATTAAATACATGTTTAGTGTATGAATATTAAATACATGTTTAATGTATGAATATTAAATACATGTTTAGTGTATAAATATTAAATACATGTTTCGTGTACGAATATTAAATACATGTTTGGTGTATGAATATTAAATACATGTTTAATGTATGAATATTAAATACATGTTTAGTGTATGAATATTAAATACATTTTTAATGTATGAATATTAAATACATATTTAGTGTATAAATATTAAATACATGTTAAGTGTATAAATATTAAATACATATTTAGTGTATGAATATTAAATACATGTTTAGTGTATAAATATTAAATACATGTTTAGTGTATAAATATTAAATACACTTTTAGTGTATAAATAGTAAATACACGTTTAGTGTAACAATATTAAATACATGTTTAGTGTATTAATATTAAATATATGATTAGTTTATTAAAATTAAATACATGTTTTTGTATTAATATTAAATACATATTAAGTGTAAGAATAATGACTACATGTTTATTGAATGAATATTAAATACATGTTTAGTGTATGAATATTTAATACATGTTTAGTGTATTAATATTAAATATGTCTTTAGTTTATTAAAATTAAATACATGTTTTTGTATTAATATTAAATACATGTTTAATGTATTAATATTAAATATATGTTTAGTTTATTAAAATTAAATACATGTTTTTGTATTAATATTAAATACATGTTTAGTGTATTAATATTAAATACATGTTTAGTGTATTAATATTAAATACATGTTTAGTGTATAAATGTTAAATACATGTTTAGTGTATGAATATTAAATATATGTTTAGTTTATTAAAATTAAATACATGTTTAGTGTATTAATATTAAATATATATTTAGTTTATTAAAATTAAATACATGTTTTGTATTAATATTAAATACATGTTTAGTGTATAAATATTAAATACATGTTTAGTGTAATAATATTAAATACATGTTTAGTGTATGAATATTAAATATATGTTTAGTGTATAATCATTAAATACATGTTTAGTGTATTAATATTAAATACACTTTTAGTGTATAAATAATATATACACGTTTAGTGTAACAATATTAAATACATGTTTAGTGTATTAATATTAAATATATGTTTAGTTTATTAAAATTAAATATTTGTTTTTGTATTAATATTAAATACATTTTAAGTGTAAGAATAATAACTACATGTTTATTGAATGAATATTAAATACATGTTTAGTGTATGAATATTTATTACATGTTTAGTGTATTAATATTAAATATGTGTTTAGTTTATTAAAATTAAATACATGTTTTTGTATTAATATTAAATACATGTTTAATGTATTAATATTAAATATATGTTTAGTTTATTCAAATTAAATACATGTTTTTGTATTAATATTAAATACATGTTTAGTGTATTAATATTAAATACATGTTTAGTGTATTAATATTAAATACATGTTTAGTGTATAAATGTTAAATACATGTTTAGTGTATGAATATTAAATATATGTTTAGTTTATTCAAATTAAATACATGTTTTTGTATTAATATTAAATACATGTTTAGTGTATAAATATTAAATACATGTTTAGTGTATTAATATTAAATACATGTTTAGTGTATAAATATAAGTGTATGAGGAACCAAACTTATGTAAAAAAAAATAAAAGAAACAAAAAAAAAGGAAAAAGAGAGATAGAGAGACGGAGAGGACCGGACTTATTAAGAGGGAACGTGCGCCCTCCTGTGGACTTCTGCCGCAACTGCACGCATAAAGAAATCCATTATTTCCAAGTGTGCCTTATTTAGAGGATAATAAATACATGTTTACTAAATGAATATTAAATATATGATTAGTATATAATTACATATATGTTTGGTATATGATTATTAAATACATGTTCAGTGTATTAATATTAAATATATGTTTAGTGTATGAATATTAAATACATATTTAGTGTATAAATATTAAATACATGTTTAGTGTATAAGTATTAAATACATGTTTAGTGTATAAATATTAAATACATGTTTAGTGTATGAATATTAAATACATGTTTAATGTATGAATATTAAATACATGTTTAGTGTATAAATATTAAATACATGTTTCGTGTACGAATATTAAATACATGTTTGGTGTATAAATATTAAATACATGTTTAATGTATGAATATTAAATACATGTTTAGTGTATGAATATTAAATACATTTTTAATGTATGAATATTAAATACATATTTAGTGTATAAATATTAAATACATGTTAAGTGTATAAATATTAAATACATATTTAGTGTATGAATATTAAATACATGTTTAGTGTATAAATATTAAATACATGTTTAGTGTATTAATATTAAATACATGTTTAGTGTATGAATATTAAATACATGTTTAGTGTATGAATATTAAATACATGTTTAGTGTATAAATGTTAAATACATGTTTAGTGTATTAATATTAAATACATGTTTACTGTATTAATATTAAATACATGTTTAGTGTATAAATAATAACTACATGTTTAGTGTATGAATATTAAATACATGTTTAGTGTATAAATATTAAATACATGTTTAGTGTATTAATATTGAATATATGTTTAGTTTATTAAAATTAAATACATGTTTTTTGTATGAATATTAAATAAATGTTTAGTGTATGAATATTAAATACATGTTTAGTGTATAAATATTAAATACATGTTTAGTGTATGAATATTAAATACATGTTTAATGTATGAATATTAAATACATGTTTAGTGTATAAATATTAAATACATGTTTTGTGTACGAATATTAAATACATGTTTAGTGTATGAATATTAAATACATGTTTAGTGTATTAATATTAAATACATGTTTAGTGTATGAATATTAAATACATGTTTAGTGTATGAATATTAAATACATGTTTAATGTATGAATATTAAATACATGTTTAGTGTATAAATATTAAATACATGTTTAGTTTATGAATATTAAATACATGTTTAGTGTATAAATATTAAATACATGTTTAATGTATGAATATTAAATTCATGTGTAGTGTATGAATATTAAATACATTTTTAATGTATGAATATTAAATATGTGTTTAGTGTATAAATATTAAATACATGTTTCGTGTATACATATTAAATACATGTTAAGTGTATGAGTATTAAATACATATTTAGTGTTTGAATATTAAATACATGTTTAGTGTATTAATATTAAATGCATGTTTTTGTATTAATATTGAATACATGTTTAGTGTATAAATATTAAATACATGTTTGGTGTATTAATATTAAATACATGTTTAGTGTATAAATAATAACTACATGTTTAGTGTATGAATATTAAATACATGTTTAGTGTATAAATGTTAAATACATGTTTAGTTTATGAATATTAAATACATGTTTAGTGTATTAATATTAAATATATATTTAGTTTATTATAATTAAATACATGTTTTTGTACTAATATTAAATACATGTTTAGTGTATGAATATTAAATACATGTTTAGTGTAAAAATATTAAATACATGTTTAGTGTATTAATATTAAATACATGTTTAGTGTATTAATATTAAATATATATTTAGTTTATGAATATTAAACACATGTTTAGTGGATATATAATAAATACATATTTAGTGTATTAATATTGAATACATGTTTAGTGTATAAATATTAAATACATGTTTAGTGTATGAATAATAACTACATGTTTAGTGTATTAATATTAAACACATGTTTAGTGTATGAATATTAAATACACTTTTAGTAGTGTATTAATATTATATATATATATTTAGTTTATTAAAATTAAATACATTTTTTGTATTAATATTAAATACATGTTTAGTGTATAAATATTTAATACATGTTTACTGTATTAATATTAAATACATGTTTAGTGTATAAATATTAAATACATGTTTAGTGTATAAATAATAACTAAATGTTTAGTGTATGAATATTAAATACATGTTTAGTGTAATAATATTAAATATATGTTTAGTTTATTAAAATTAAATACATGTTTTTGTATTAATATTAAATACATGTTTAGTGTATAAATATTAAATACATGTTTAGTGTATTAATATTAAATACATGTTTAGTGTATTAATATTAAATACATGTTTAGTGTATAAATAATAACTACATGTTTAGTGTATGAATATTAAATACATGTTTAGTTTATGAATATTAAATACATGTTTAGTGTATTAATATTAAATATATATTTAGTTTATTATAATTAAATACATGTTTTTGTATTAATATTAAATACATGTTTAGTGTATGAATATTAAATACATGTTTAGTGTATGAATATTAAATACATGTTTAGTGTAAAAATATTAAATACATGTTTAGTGTATTAATATTAAATACATGTTTAGTGTATTAATATTAAATATATATTTAGTTTATGAATATTAAACACATGTTTAGTGGATATATCATAAATACATATTTAGTGTATTAATATTGAATACATGTTTAGTGTATAAATATTAAATACATGTTTAGTGTATTAATATTAAACACATGTTTAGTGTATGAATATTAAATACACTTTTAGTCTATGAATATTAAATACGCATTTAGTGTAAAAATATTAAATACATGTTTAGTGTATTATTATTATATATATATTTAGTTTAGTAAAATTAAATACATGTTTTTGTATTAATATTAAATACATGTTTAGTGTATAAATATTTAATACATGTTTACTGTATTAATATTAAATACATGTTTAGTGTATAAATAATAACTACACGTTTAGTGTATGAATATTAAATACATGTTTAGTGTATGAATATTAAATACATGTTTAGTGTATTAATATTAAATATATGTTTAGTTTATTAAAATTAAATACATGTTTTTGTATTAATATTAAATACATATTAAGTGTAAGAATAATAACTACATGTTTATTGAATGAATATTAAATACATGTTTAGTGTATAAATATTTAATACATGTTTACTGTATTAATATTAAATACATGTTTAGTGTATGAATAATAACTACATGTTTAGTGTATGAATATTAAATACATGTTTGTGTATGAATATTAAATACATGTTTAGTGTATTAATATTAAGTATATGTTTGGTGTATAAATATTAAATACATGTTTAGTGTATTAATATTAAATATGTGTTTACTTTATTAAAATTAAATAAATGTTTTTGTATTAATATTAAATACTTGTTTAGTGTATAACTATTAAATACAGGTTTAGTGTATTAATATTAAATACATGTTTAGTGTATGAATAATAACTACAGGTTTAGTGTATAAATATTAAATACATGTTTAGTGTATGAATGTTAAATACATGTTTAGTTTATTAAACTTAAATACATGTTTTTGTATTAATATTAAATACACATTTAGTGTATGAATATTAAATACATGTTTAGTTTATGAATATTAAATACATGTTTAGTGGATAAATAATAAATAAATATTTAGTGTATTAATATTAAATACATGTTTAGTGTATAAATATTAAATACATGTTTAGTGTATAAATATTAAATACATGTTTAGTGTATTAATATTAAATATGTGTTTACTTTATTAAAATTAAATAAATGTTTTTGTATTAATATTAATTACATGTTTAGTGTATAACTATTAAATACAGGTTTAGTGTATTAATATTAAATACATGTTTAGTGTATGAATAATAACTACAGGTTTAGTGTATAAATATTAAATACATGTTTAGTGTATGAATGTTAAATACATGTTTAGTTTATGAATATTAAATACATGTTTGGTGTATTAATATTAAATATATATTTAGTTTATTAAAATTAAATACATGTTCTGTATTAATATTAAATACATGTTTAGTGTATAAATATTAAATACATGTTTAGTGTATTAATATTAAATACATATTTAGTGTATGAATATTAAATACATGTTTAGTGTATAAATATTAAATACATGTTTAGTGTATTATATTAAATACATGTTTAGTGGATTCATATTAAATACACTTTTAGTGTATAAATAGTAAATACACATTTAGTGTAACAATATTAAATACATGTTTAGTGTATTAATATTAAATATATGTTTAGTGTATAAATATTAAATACATGTTTAGTGTATTAATATTAAATACATGTTTAGTGTATGAATAATAACTACATGTTTAGTGTATAAATATTAAATACATGTTTAGTGTATTAATATTAAATACATGTTTAGTGTATGAATAATAACTACATGTTTAGTGTATGAATATTAAATACATGTTTTGTGTATGAATATTAAATACAAGTTTAATGTGAACATATTAAATACATGTTTAGTCTATTATTAAATTCCATTTTAGTGTATAATTATTAAATACATGTTAAGTCTATTAATATTAAATAAATGTTTAGTGTTTTAATATTAAATATATATTTAGTTTATTAAAATTAAATATATGTTTTTGTATTAATATTAAATACATGTTTAGTGTATAAATATTAAATACATGCTTAGTTTTTTAATATTAAATACATGCTTAGTGTATGAATAATAACTACATGTTTAGTGTATTAATATTAAATACATGTTTAGTGTATAAATATTAAATACACTATTAGTGTATAAATATTAAATACACGTTTAGTGTATAAATATTAAATACATGTTTAGTGTATTAATATTAAATACATGTTTAGTGTATTAATATTAAATGTTTAGTTTATTAAAATTAAATACATGTTTTTGTATTAATATTAAATACATGTTTAGTGTATTAATATTAAAAACATGTTTAGTGTATAAATTTTAAATACATGTTTAGTGTATGAATGTTAAATACATGTTTAGTGTATTAATATTAAATATTGGCAAGATGGCGGCGCCCGGACGGGCTGCGACACTGCGGTGCTCTTGCTAAAGATGGAACATTTGGCGGAAATGCCGGACAGTTCTGCAGACTTCATGGCTGGCTCGCATCGTGGTCACTCCGTGATCACGTACGACCGCCAGACACTTCTGGATATGGACATATTGGGCCGTTTTGGACTGATAGACGCGGGCGTGCTAAACATGCTAACTAGCATGGGGATTCGTCGGCGGCTACGTCCAGCGGCCTGTGAAGCAGGGGAGTCTAGTAGCAGCGGGGGCCGTCTACGGAGCAGACGCCAGCGGTGTGATCGGAAACGCGGATGTCGAGCGGGGCTAAAAACAAAGCAGAAGGCTAATCCCCACAGAACACCACTTTCCTCCATCCCGAAGACGGATTTAGATGGAAAATGCGAGACTACTGGTCTGGGTAAGGAGTCAGTTAAATTAGAACAAGTTTTTTCTGCTTTGAGTGTTTCAGAGTTGGACATGTGTTTTACTGAGGTGGCTAACTATGATGCGTGCAGTTTATCAAAGCAACAAACAAACAATCGGAAAATCCCCGTTACTGAGGTGGCTAACCATGATGCGTGCAGTTTATCAAAGCAACAAACAAACAATCGGAACATTCCCGTCGTATCAATTCCTAGATATGGCCGTAATTATACTGAATGCACTGGGCATAATAAACACAACATTATTAATATTGCTACTACGGATAATTTGATCAAAAATTCCCTAAAACAGCCCACTACCTATAATATAGGTTTTTTAAACATAAGATCATTGTCTCCCAAAACGTTGTTAGTTAATGATATTATCAGAGACAACAATCTTAACGTCATCGGTCTCAGTGAAACCTGGCTTAAACCAAACGACTTTTTTGCGCTAAATGAGGCATGTCCTCCTAACTTTACACATGCGCATATTGCCCGTCCGCTTAAAAGGGGTGGGGGGGTCGCACTAATATACAACGAAAACTTTAACCTTAGTCCTAACATAAATAATAAATATAAATCGTTTGAGGTGCTTACTATGAGGTCTGTCACACCGCTGCCTCTACACCTGGCTGTTATCTACCGCCCCCCAGGGCCCTGTTCGGACTTTATCAATGAATTCTCAGAGTTCGTTGCTGATCTAGTGACACACGCCGATAATATAATCATAATGGGGGACTTTAATATCCATATGAATACCCCATCGGACCCACCGTGCGTAGCGCTCCAGACTATAATTGATAGCTGTGGTCTCACACAAATAATAAATGAACCCACGCATCGCAACGGTAATACGATAGACCTAGTGCTTGTCAGGGGTATCACCGCTTCCAAAGTTACGATACTCCCGTATACTAAAGTATTGTCCGATCATTACCTTATAAAATTCGAGGTTCAGACGCATGTTCGTCAAACTAATAATAATAATAACTGCTATAGCAGCCGCAACATTAATACGGCCACAACGACAACTCTTGCTGACCTACTGCCCTCGGTAATGGCACCATTCCCAAAGTATGTGGGCTCTATTGATAACCTCACTAACAACTTTAACGACGCCCTGCGCGAAACCATTGATAACATAGCACCGCTAAAGTTAAAAAAGGCTCCAAAAAAGCGCACCCCGTGGTTTACAGAAGAAACTAGAGCTCAGAAATTATTATGCAGAAAGCTGGAACGCAAATGGCGCACGACTAAACTTGAGGTGCACCATCAAGCATTTAGTGATGGTTTAATAACTTATAAACGCATGCTTACCTTAGCTAAAGCTAATTATTACTCAAATCTCATCCACCGTAATAAAAACGATCCTAAATTTTTGTTTAGTACGGTAGCATCGCTTACCCAACAAGGGACTCCTTCCAGTAGCTCCACCCACTCAGCTGATGACTTTATGCAATTCTTTAGTAAGAAAATTGAAGTCATTAGAAAGGAGATTAAAGACAATGCGTCCCAGCTACAACGGGGTTCTATTAACACTGACACGATTGTATATACGGCGGATACTGCCCTCCAAAATAGTTTCTCTCGTTTTGAGGAAATAACATTAGAGGAATTGTTACAACGTGTAAATGGAATAAAACAAACAACATGTTTACTAGACCCTCTTCCTGGGAAACTGATCAAGGAGCTCTTTGTATTATTAGGTCCATCAGTGCTAAATATTATAAACTTATCACTTTCCTCGGGCACTGTTCCCCTAGCATTCAAAAAAGCGGTTATTCATCCTCTTCTTAAAAGACCTAACCTCGATCCTGACCTCATGGTAAACTACCGACCGGTGTCTCACCTTCCCTTTATTTCAAAAATCCTCGAAAAAATTGTTGCGGAGCAGTTAAATGAACACTTAGCGTCTAACAATCTATGTGAAACCTTTCAATCCGGTTTCAGGGCAAATCACTCGACGGAGACAGCCCTCGCAAAAATGACTAATGATCTATTGCTAACGATGGATTCTGATGCGTCATCTATGTTGCTGCTCCTCGATCTTAGCGCTGCTTTCGATACCGTCGATCATAATATTTTATTAGAACGTATCAAAACACGAATTGGTATGTCAGACTTAGCCCTGTCTTGGTTTAACTCTTATCTTACTGATAGGATGCAGTGTGTCTCCCATAACAATGTGACCTCGGACTACGTTAAGGTAACGTGTGGAGTTCCCCAGGGTTCGGTCCTTGGCCCTGCACTCTTCAGCATCTACATGCTGCCGCTAGGTGACATCATACGCAAATACGGTGTTAGCTTTCACTGTTATGCTGATGACACCCAACTCTACATGCCCCTAAAGCTGACCAACACGCCGGATTGTAGTCAGCTGGAGGCGTGTCTTAATGAAATTAAACAATGGATGTCCGCTAACTTTTTGCAACTCAATGCCAAAAAAACGGAAATGCTGATTATCGGTCCTGCTAGACACCGAACTCTATTTAATAATACAACTCTAACATTTGACAACCAAACAATTAAACAAGGCGACACGGTAAAGAATCTGGGTATTATCTTCGACCCAACTCTCTCCTTTGAGGCACACATTAAAAGCGTTACTAAAACGGCCTTCTTTCATCTCCGTAATATCGCTAAAATTCGCTCCATTCTGTCCACTAAGGACGCTGAGATCATTATCCATGCGTTTGTTACGTCTCGCCTCGACTACTGTAACGTATTATTTTCGGGTCTCCCCATGTCTAGCATTAAAAGATTACAGTTGGTACAAAATGCGGCTGCTAGACTTTTGACAAGAACAAGAAAGTTTGATCACATTACGCCTGTACTGGCTCACCTGCACTGGCTTCCTGTGCACTTAAGATGTGACTTTAAGGTTTTACTACTTACGTATAAAATACTACACGGTCTAGCTCCATCCTATCTTGCCGATTGTATTGTACCATATGTCCCGGCAAGAAATCTGCGTTCAAAGGATTCCGGCTTGTTAGTGATTCCCAAAGCCCAAAAAAAGTCTGCGGGCTATAGAGCGTTTTCCGTTCGGGCTCCAGTACTCTGGAATGCCCTCCCGGTAACAGTTCGAGATGCCACCTCAGTAGAAGCATTTAAGTCTCACCTTAAAACTCATTTGTATACTGTAGCCTTTAAATAGACTCCCTTTTTAGACCAGTTGATCTGCTGTTTCTTTTCTTTTTCTTCTATGTCCCACTCTCCCCTGTGGAGGGGGTCCGGTCCGATCCGGTGGCCATGTACTGCTTGCCTGTGTATCGGCTGGGGACATCTCTGTGCTGCTGATCCGCCTCGACATCTCTGCGCTGCTGATCCGCCTCCGCTTGGGATGGTTTCCTGCTGGCTCCGCTGTGAACGGGACTCTCGCTGCTGAGTTGGACCCGCTTTGGACTGGACTCTCGCGACTGTGTTGGATCCATTGTGGATTGAACTTTCACAGTATCATGTTAGACCCGCTCGACATCCATTGCTTTCCTCCTCTCTAAGGTTCTCATAATCATTATTGTCACCGACGTCCCACTGGATCATTATTGTCACCGATGTCCCACTGGGTGTGAGTTTTCCTTGCCCTTATGTGGGCCTAACGAGGATGTCGTGGTGGTTTGTGCAGCCCTTTGAGACACTAGTGATTTAGGGCTATATAAGTAAACATTGATTGATTGATTGATATGTTTAGTGTATTAAAATTAAATACATGTTTTTGCATTAATATTAAATACATGTTTAGTGTATAAATATTAAATACATGTTTAGTGTATTAATATTAAATACATGTTTAGTGTATAAATATAAGTGTATGTATTTAATATTTATTCACGAAACATGTATTTAATATTTATACAGTAAACATGTATTGAATATTCATACACTAAACATGTATTTAATATTATACACTAAAAATGTATTTAATATTCATACACTAAACATGTATTTAATATTTATACACTAAACATGTATTTAATATTAACACAAAAACCTGTATTTAATTTTAATAAACTAAACATATATTTAATATTATTACACTAAACATTTATTTAATATTTATACATTAAACATGTATTTAATAGTTATACACTAATCATGTATTTAATATTAATACAAAAACATGTATTTAATTTTAATAAAGTAATAACATATTTAATATTAATACACTAAATATGTATTTAATATTCATACACTAAACATGTATTTAACATTTATACACTAAACACGTTTTTAATATTTATACACTAAACATGTTTTTAATATTTATACACTAAACATGTATTTCATATTAATACAAAAACATGTATTTAATTTTAATAAACTAAACGTATTTAATATTAATACACTAAACATGTATTTAATATTTATACACTAAACATGTATTTAACATTTATACACTAAACATGTTTTTAATATTAATACACTAAACATGTTTTTAATATTCATACACTAAACATTGATTTGATATTAATACACTAAACATGTATTTAATATTTATACACTAAACATGTATTTAATATTTATACACTAAACATGTATTTAATATTCATACACTAAACATGTATTTAATATTAATACACTGAACATATATTTAATAATCATACACTAAACATGTATTTAATATTCATACATTAAAAATTTATTTAATATTCATACACTAAACATGTATTTAATATTCATACATTAAACATGTATTTAATATTTATACACTAAACATGTATTTAATATTAATACACTAAACATGTATTTAATATTAATACACTGAACATGTATTTAATAATCATATACTAAACGTATATGTAATCATATAATAATCATATATTTAATATTCATACAGTAAACATGTATTTATTATCCTCTAAATAAGGCACACTTGGAAATAATGAATTTCTTTATATGTGCAGTTGCGGCAGACCTCCACAGGAGGGCGCACGTTCCCTCTTAATAAGTCCGGTCCTCTCTGTCTCTCTCTCTCTCTTTTTCCTTTTTTTTTGTTTCTTTTATTTTTTTTTACATAAGTTTGGTTTCTCATACACCTATATTTATACAATAAACATGTATTTAATATTAATACACTAAACATGTATTTAATATTTATACACTAAACATGTATTTAATATTTATACACTAAACATGTATTTAATATTAATACACTAAACATGTATTTAATATTAATACACTGAACATGTATTTAATAATCATATACTAAACGTATATGTAATCATACACTTAACATGTATTTAATATTCATACACTAAACATGTATTTAATATTCATACATTAAACATGTATTTAATATTTATACACTAAACATGTATTTAATATTCATACACTAAACATGTATTTAATATTTATACACTAAACCTGTATTTAATATTTATACACTAAACATGTATTTAATATTAATACAAAAACATTTATTTAATTTTAATAAACTAAACACATATTTAATATTAATACACTAAACATGTATTTAATATTTATACAATAAACATGTATTTAATATTAATACACTAAACATGTATTTAATATTAATACACTAAACATGTATTTGATATTTGTACACTAAACATGTATTTAATATTAATACACTGAACATGTATTTAATAATCATATACTAAACGTATATGTAATCATACACTTAACATGTATTTAATATTCATACACTAAACATGTATTTAATATTCATACATTAAACATGTATTTAATATTTATACACTAAACCTGTAGTTATTATTCATACACTAAACATGCATTTAATATTAATACACTAAACCTGTTTTTAATATTTATACACTAAACATGTAGTTAATATTTATAAACTAAACATGTATTTAATATTAATAAACTAAACCTGTATTTAATATTTATACACTAACTATGTATTTAATATTAATACAAAAACATGTATTTAATTTTAATAAAGTAAACACATATTTAATATTAATACACTAAACATGTATTTAATATTTATACACTAAACATGTATTTAATATTAATACACTAAACATATATTTAACATTTATACACTAAACATGTATTTAATATTAATACACTAAACATGTATTTAATATTAATACAAAAACATGTATTTAATTTTAATAAACTAAACATATATTTAATATTAATACACTAAACATGTATTTAATATTTATACACTGAACATGTTTTTAATATTCATACACTAAACATGTATTTAATATTCATACACTAAACATGTATTTAATATTTATACACTAAACATGTATTTAATTTTAATAAACTAAACATTTATTTAATATTTATACACGAAACATGTATTTGATATTTATACACTAAACATGTATTTAATATTCATACATTAAACATGTATTTAATATTCATACACTAAACATGTATTTAATATTTATACACTAAAAGTGTATTTAATATTAATACACTAAATATTTATTTAATATTAATACACTAAACATGTATTTAATATTCATAAACTAAACATGTAGTTATTATTTATACACTAAACATGTATTTAATATTCATAAACTAAACATGTAGTTATTATTTATACACTAAACATGTATTGAATATTAATACAGTAAACATGTATTAAATATTTATACACTAAATATGTATTTAATATTCATTCAATAAACATGTATTTAATATTTATACACTAAATATGTATTTAATATTTATACACTTAACATGTATTTAATATTCATACACTAAACATTTAGTTATTATTAATACACTAAACATGTATTTAATATTAATACAAAAACATGTATTTAATTTTAATAAACTAAACATATATTTAATATTAATACACTAAACATGTATTTAATATTCATACACTAAACATGTAGTTATTATTTATACACTAAACATGTATTTAACATTTATACACTAAACATGTATTTAATATTAATACACTAAACATGTATTTAATATTAATACACTAAACATGTATTTAATATTCATACACTAAACATGTATTTGATATTCATACACTAAACATATATTTAATATTCATACACTAAACATGTGTTTAATATTAATACATTAAACATGTATTTAATATTAATACACTAAACATGTATTTAATATTAATATACTAAACATGTATTTAATATTTATACACTAAACATGTATTTAATATTAATACAAAAACATGCATTTAATTTTAATAAACTAAACATATATTTAATATTAATACACTAAACATGTATTTAATATTTATACACAAACATGTATTTAATATTCATACACTAAACATATATTTAATATTTATACACTAAACATGTATTTAATATTAATACAAAAACATTTATTTAATTTTAATAAACTAAACATATATTTAATATTTATACACTAAACATGTATTTAACATTAATACACTAAACATGTATTTAATATTTATACACTAAACATGTATTTAATATTAATACAAAAACATGTATTTAATTTTAATAAACTAAACATATTTTTAATATTATTACACTAAACATGTATTTAATATTTATACACTAAACATGTATTTAATATTCATACACTAAACATGTAGTTATTATTTATACACTAAACATGTATTTAATATTAATACACTAAACATGTATTTAATATTCATACACTAAACATGTATTTAATATTCATACACTAAACATGTATTTAATATTAATACAACAACATGTATTTAATTTTAATAAACTAAACATATATTTAATATTAATACACTAAACATGTATTTAATATTCATACACTAAACATGTATTTAATATTAATACAGTAAACATGTAATAAATATTTGTACACTAAACATATATTTAATATTAATACAAAAATATGTCTTTAATTTTTAATAAACTAAGCATGTATTTAATATTAATACACTAAACATGTATTTAATATTTATACACTAAACATGTATTTAATATTAATACACTAAACATGTATTTAATATAATACAAAAACATGTATTTAATTTTAATAAACTAAACATATATTTAATATTAATACACTAAACATTTATTTAATATATATACACTAAACATATATTTAATATTAATACACTAAACATTTATTTAATATTTATACACTAAACATTTTTTTAATATTAATCCACTAAACATGTATTTAATATTAATACAAAAACATGTATTTAATTTTAATAAACTAAACATATATTTCATATTAATACACTAAACATGTATTTAATATGAATACACTAAACATTTATTCGATATTCATACACTAAACATGTAGTTATTATTTATACACTAAACATGTATTTAACATTTATACACTAAACATGTATTTAATATTAATACACTAAACATGTATTTAATATTAATACAAAAATATGTATTTAATTTTAATAAACTAAACATATATTTAATATTAAAACACTAAACATGTATTTAATATTTATACACTAAACATGTATTTAATATTAATACAAAAACATGTGTTTAATTTTAATAAACCAAACATATATTTAATATTAATACACTAAACATGTATTTAATATTTATACACTAAACATGTATTTAATATTCATACACTAAACATGTAGTTATTATTTATACACTAAACATGTATTTAATATTAATACAGTAAACATGTATTAAATATTTATACACTAAACATGTATTTAATATTAATACACTAAACATGTATTTAATATTTATACACTAATCATGTATTTAATATTAATACACTAAATATGTATTTAATATTAATACACTAAAAATGTATTTAATATCAATACACTAATCATGTATTTAATATTAATACACTAAATATGTATTTAATATTAATACACTAAACATGTATTTAATATTAATACAAAACATGTATTTAATTTTAATAAACAAAATATATATTTAATATTAATACACTAAACATGTATTTAATATTCATAAACTAAACATGTATTTAATATTAATACACTAAACATGTAGTTATTATTCATACACTAAACATGTATTTAATATTAATACACTAAACATGTAGTTATTATTTATACACTAAACATGTATTTAATATTAATACAGTAAACATGTATTAAATATTTATACACTAAACATGTATTTAATATTAATACAAAAACATGTATTTAATTTTAATAAACTAAATATATATGTAATATTAATACACTAAACATGTATTTAATATTTTTACACTAAACGTGTATTTAATATTCATACATTAAAGTGTATTTAATATTCATACACTAAACATGTGTTTAATATTAATACACTAAACATGTAGTTATTATTCATACACTAAACATGTATTTAATATTTATACACTAAACATGTATTTAATATTAATACACTAAATATGTATTTATTATATATCCACTAAACATGTATTTAATATTCCTAAACTAAATATATATTTAATATTAATACACTAAACATGTATTTAATATTAATACACTAAACATGTATTTAATATTTTTACACTAAACATGTATTTAATATTAATACAAAAACATGTATTAAATTGTAATAAACTAAATATATATTTAATATTAATACACTAAACATGTATTTAATATTCATAAAATAAACATGTATTTAACATTTATACACCAAACATGTATTTAATATTAATACACTAAACATGTATTTAATATTAATACACTAAACATGTATTTAATATTTATACAGTAAACATGTATTGAATATTCATACACTAAACATGTATTTAATATTCATACACTAAACATGTATTTAATATTCATTAACTAAACATGTATTTAATATTAATACACTAAACATGTATTTAATATTTATACACTAAACATGTATTTAATATTAATACAAAAACATGTATTTAATTTTAATAAACTAAACATATATTTAATATTATTACACTAAACATGTATTTAATATTAATACACTAAACATGTATTTAATATTTATACACTAAACATGTATTTAATATTAATACACTAATCATGTATTTAATATTCATACACTAAACATGTATTTAATATTAATACACTGAACATGTATTTAATAATCATATACTAAACGTATATGTAATCATATACTAATCATATATTTAATATTCATTTAGTAAACATGTATTTATTATCCTCTAAATAAGGCACACTTGGAAATAATGAATTTCTTTATGTGTGCAGTTGCGGCAGAAGTCCACAGGAGGGCTCACGTTCCCTCTTAATAAGTCCGGTCCTCTCCGTCTCTCTATCACTTTTTTTCCTTTTTTTTGGTTTCTTTTATTTTTTTTTACATAAGTTTGGTTTATCATACACTTATATTTATACACTAAACATGTATTTAATATTAATACACTAAACATGTATTTAATATTTATACACTAAACATGTATTTAATATTAGTACAAAAACATGTATTTAATTTTAATAAACTAAACATATATTTGATATTAATACACTAAACATGTATTAAATATTCATACACTAAACATTTATTTAATATTCATTCAATAAACATGTAGTTATTATTCTTAAACTTAATATGTATTTAATATTAATACAAAAACATGTGTTTAATTTTAATAAACTAATCATATATTTAATATTAATACACTAAACATGTATTTAATATTTTTACACTAAACGTGTATTTAATATTTATACACTAAAAGTGTATTTAATATTAATACACTAAACATGTATTTGATATTAATACACTAAACATGTATTTAATATTAAGACACTAAACATGTATTTAATATTTATACACTAAACATGTATTTAATATTCATAAACTAAACATATATTTAACATTTATACACTAAACATGTATTTAATATTCATACACTAAACATGTATTTAATATTAATACACTAAATATGTATTTATTATATATCCACTAAACATGTATTTGATATTCATAAACTAAACATGTATTTAATATTCATACACTAAACATGTATTTAATATTAATACAAAACATGTATTTAGGTTTAATAAACTAAACATATATTTAATATTAATACACTAAACATGTATTTAATATTTATACAGTAAACATGTATTGAATATTCATACACTAAACGTGTATTTAATATTTATACACTAAACATGTATTTAATATTAATACAAAAACATGTATTTAATTTTAATAAATTAAACATATATTTAATATTATTACACTGAACATGTATTTAATAGTTATACACTAATCATGTATTTAATATTAATACACTAATCATGTATTTAATATTCATACACTAAATATGTATTTAATATTCATACACTTAACATGTATTTAATATTTATTCACGAAACATGTATTTAATATTTATACACTAAACATGTATTTAACATTCAAACACTAAACATGTATTTAATATTTATACACTAAACCTGTAGTTATTATTCATACACTAAACATGTATTTAATATTAATACATTAAACCTGTATTTAATATTTATACACTAAACATGTATTTAATATTAATACAAAAACATTTATTTAATTTTAATAAAGTAAACACATATTTAATATTAATACACTAAACATGTATTTAATATTAATACATTAAACCTGTATTTAATATTTATACACTAAACATGTATTTAATTTTAATACAAAAACATGTATTTAAGTTTAATAAACTAAACATATATTTAATATTAATACACTAAACATGTATTTAATATTTATACACAAACATGTATTTAATATTCATACACTAAACATGTATTTAATATTCATACACTAAACATGTATTTAATATTTATACACTAAACATTTATTTAATATTCATACACTAAACATGTATTTAATATTTATACAAAAACATGTATTTAATTTTAATAAATTAAACATATATTTAATATTAATACACTAAACATGTATTTAATATTAATACACTAATCATGTATTTAATATTTATACAGTAAACATGTATTTAATATTTATACACTAATCATGTATTTAATATTAATACACTAATCATGTATTTAATATTTATACAGTAAACATGTATTGAATATTCATACACTAAACATGTATTTAATATTCATACACTAAACATGTATTTAATATTCGTACACTAAACATGTATTTAATATTAATACACTAAACATGTATTTAATATTTATACACTAAACATGTATTTAATATTAATACAAAAACATGTATTTCATTTTAATAAACTAAACTTGTATTTAATATTCATACACTAAACATATATTTAACATTCATACACTAAACATGAATCTAATATTAATACACTAAACATGTATTTGAGATTTATACACTTAACATGCATTTAATATTAATACAAAAACATGTATTTAATTTTAATAAACTAAACATATATTTAATATTATTACACTAAACATATATTTAACATTTATACACTAAAACATGAATTTAATATTAATACACTTAACATGTATTTGAGATTTATACACTTAACATGTATTTAATATTAATACAAAAACATGTATTTAATTTTAATAAACTAAACATATATTTAATATTATTACACTAAACATGTATTTAATATTTATACACTAAACATGTATTTAATATTCATACACTAAACATTTAGTTATTATTTAGACACTAAACATGTATTTAATATTAATACACTAAACATGTATTTAATATTAATACACCAAACATGTATTTAATATTTATACACTAATCATGTATTTAGTATTAATACTCTAATCATGTATTTAATATTTATACACTAAACATGTATTTAATATTAATACACTAAACATGTATTTAATATTCATACACTAAACATGTATTTAATATTCATAAACTAAACATGTATTTAATATTCATACACTGAACATGTATTTAATAATCATATACTAAACGTATATGTAATTACACACTAATCATATATTTAATTTTCATACAGTAAACATGTATTTAATATTTATACACTAAACATGTATTTAATATTCATACAAAAACATTTATTTAATTTTAATAAACTAAACATATATTTAATATTAATACACTAAACATGTATTAAATATTCATACACTAAACATTTATTTAATATTCATTCAATAAACATGTAGTTATTATTCTTACACTTAATATGTATTTAATATTAATACAAAAACATGTATTTAATTTTAATAAACTAATCATATATTTAATATTAATACACTAAACATGTATTTAATATTTTTACTCTAAACGTGTATTTAATATTTATACACTAAACATGTATTTAATATTCATAAACTAAACATGTATTTAACATTTATACACTAATCATGTATTTAATATTCATACATAGCTCGGTTGGTAGAGTGGCCGTGCCAGCAACTTGAGGGTTGCAGGTTCGATTCCCGCTTGTGCAGTTAGTGCCGTTGTGTCCTTGAGCAAGACACTTTACCCACCCGCTCCCAGTGCCACCCACACTGGTTTGAATGTAACTTAGATATTGGGTGTCACTATGTAAAGCGCTCTGAGTCACTTGAGGAAAGCGCTATATAAATATACTTCACTAAACATGTAGTTATTATTTATACACTAAACATGTATTTAATATTAATACACTAAACATGTATTTAATATTTATACACTAAACATGTATTTAATATTAATACACTAAATATGTAATTATTATATATCCACTAAACATGTATTTAATATTCATAAACTAAACATGTATTTAACATTCATACACTAAACGTGTATTTAATATTCATACACTAAACATGTATTTAATATTAATACACAACATGTATTTAAGTTTAATAAACTAAACATATATTTAATATTAATATACTAAACATGTATTTAATATTTATACAGTAAACATGTATTGAATATTCATACACTAAACATGTATTTAATATTATACACTAAACATGCATTTAATATTCATACACTAAACATGTATTTAATATTTATACACTAAACATGTATTTAATATTAATACACTGAACATGTATTTAATAGTTATACACTAATCATTATTTAATATTAATACACTAATCATGTGTTTAATATTTATACACTAAACATGTATTTAATATTCATACATTAAAAATGTATTTAATATTCATACATTAAACATGTATTTAATATTCATACACTAAGCATGTATTTAATATTCGTAAACGAAACATGTATTTAATATTTATACACTAAACATGTATTTAATATTCATACATTAAACATGTATTTAATATTCAGACACTAAACATGTATTTAATATGTATACACAAAACATGTATTAAATATTCATACACTAAACATGTATTTAATATTTATACAAATACATGTATTTAATTTTAATAAACTAAACATATATTTAATATTAATACACTAAACATGTATTTAATATTCATACACTAAACATGTAATTATTATTTATACACTAAACATGTATTTAATATTAATACAGTAAATATGTATTTAATATTAATACACTAAACATGTATTTAATATTAATACAAAAACATGTATTTAATTTTAATAAACTAAATATATATTTAATATTAATACACTAAAAATGTATTTAATATTCATAAACTAAACATGTATTTAACATTTATACACTATACATGTATTTAATATTCATACACTAAACATGTATTTAATTTTTAATAAACTAAACATATATTTAATATTAATACACTAAAGATGTATTTAATATTTATACACTAAACATGGGTTTAATATTCATACACTAAACATGTAGTTATTATTCATACACTAAACATGTATTTAATATTAATACAGTAAACATGTATTAAATATTTATACACTAAACATGTATTTAATATTCATTCAATAAACATGTAGTTATTATTCTTACACTTAATATGTAGTTAATATTAATACAAAAACATGTATTTAATTTTAATAAACTAAACATATATTTGATATTAATACAATAAAAAAAGTATTTAATATTTATTCACTAAACATGTATTTAATATTCATACACTAAACATGTAGTTATTATTTATACACTAAACATGTATTTAATATTAATACAGTAAACATGTATTAAATATTTATACACTAAACATGTATTTAATATTAATACAAAAACATGTATTTAATTTTAATAAACGAAATATACATTTAATATTAATACACTAAACATGTATTTAATATTTTTACACTAAACGTGTATTTAATATTCATACACTAAAAGTGTATTTAATATTCATACACTAAACATGTGTTTAATATTAATACACTAAACATGTATTTAATATTTTACACTAAACATGTATTCAATATTCATACACTAAACATGTAGTGATTATTTGTACACTAAACATGTATTTAATATTAATACAGTAAACATGTATTAAATATTTATACACTAAACATGTATTTAATATTAATACACTAAACATGTATTTAATATTAATACAAAGACATGTATTTAATTTTAATAAACTAAACATTTATTTAATATTCATACACTAAACATGTATTTAACATTTATACACTAAATATGTATTTAATATTAATACACTAAACATGTATTTAATATGAATACACTAAACATGTATTTAATATTCATACACTAAACATGTAGTTATTATTTATACACTAAACGTGTATTTAATATTAATACAAAAATATGTATTTAATTTTAATAAACTAAACATATATTTAATATTAATACACTAAACATGTATTTAATATTCATACACTAAACATGTATTTAATATTCATACACTGAATATGTAGTTATTATTTATACACTAAACATGTATTTAATATTAATACACTAAACATGTATTTAATATTCATACACTAAATATGTAGTTATTATTTATACACTAAACATTTATTTAATATTAATACACTAAACATGTATTTAATATTCATACACTAAATATGTAGTTATTATTTATACACTAAACATGTATTTAATATTAATACACTAAACATGTATTTAATATTCATACACTAAATATGTAGTTATTATTTATACACTAAACATGTATTTAATATTAATACACTAAACATGTATTTAATATTCATACACTAAATATGTAGTTATTATTTATACACTAAATATGTATTTAATATTTATACACTAAACATGTATTTAATATTAAAACACTAAACATGTATTTAATTTTAATAAACTAAACATATATTTAATATTTATACACTAAACATGTATTTAACATTAATACACTAAACATATATTTAATATTAATACACTAAACATGTAGTTATTATTTATACACTAAAAATGTATTTAATATTAATACAGTAAACACGTATTAAATATTTATACACTTAACATTTATTTAATATTCATTCAATAAACATGTAGTTATTATTCTTACACTTAATATGTATTTAATATTAATACAAAAACATGTATTTAATTTTAATAAACTAAACATATATTTAATATTAATACACTAAACATGTATTTAATATTTTTACACTAAACGTGTATTTAATATTAATACACAAAGTGTATTTAATATTTATACACTAAACATGTATTTAATATTTATACACTAAACATGTATTCAATATTCATACACTAAACATGTATTTAATATTTATACACTAAACATGTATTTAATATTAATACACTAAACATGTATTTAATATTACTACACTGAACATGTATTTAATAATCATATACTAAACGTACATGTAATTATATACTAATCATATATTTAATATTCATACAGTAAACATGTATTTATTATCCTCTAAATAAGGCACACTTGGAAATAATGAATTTCTTTATGTGTGCAGTTGCGGCAGAAGTCCACAGGAGGGCGCACGTTCCCTCTTAATAAGTCCGGTCCTCTCCGTCTCTCTCTCTCTCTCTTTTTCCTTTTTTTTTGTTTCTTTAATTCTTTTTTACATAAGTTTGGTTTCTCATACACTTATATTTATACACTAAACATGTATTTCATATTAATACACTAAACATGTATTTTAATATTCATACACTAAACATGTATTTAATATTAATACAAAAACATGTATTTAATTTTAATAAACTAAACATATTTAATATTAATACACTAAACATGTATTTAATATTCATCCACTAAACTTGTATTTAACATTTATACACTAAACATGTATTTAATATTAATACACTAAACATGTATTTAATATTAATACAAAAACATGTATTTAATTTTAATAAACCAAACATATATTTAATATTAATACACTAAACATGTATTTAATATTTATACACTAAACATGTATTTAACATTCATACACTAAACATGTATTTAATATGAATACACTAAACATGTATTTAACATTTATACACTAAACATGTATTTAACATTTATACACTAAACATGTATTTAATATTAATACAAAATATGTATTTATTTTAATAAACTAAACATATATTTAATATTAATACACTAAATGTGTATTTAATATTAATACACTAAACATGTATTTAATATTCATACACTAAACATGTATTTAATATTTATACACTAAATATGTATTTAATATTAATACAAAAACATGTATTTAATTTTAATAAACTAAATATATATTTAATATTAATACACTAAACATGTATTTAATATTAATACAGTAAACATGTATTTAATAATTATACACTAAAATGGAATTTAATAATAGACTAAACATGTATTTAATATTTTCACACTAAACTTGTATTTAATATTCATACACTAAAAATGTATTTAATATGTATACACTAAACATGTATTTAATATTAATACACTAAACATGTATTTAATATTCATACACTAAACATGTAGTTATTATTTATACACTAAACATGTATTTAATATTAATACACTAAACATGTATTTAATATTAATACACTAAACATGTACTTAATATTAATACAAAAACATGTATTTAATTTTAATAAACTAAACATATATTTAATATTTATACACTAAACATGTATTTAACATTTATACACTAAACATGTATTTAATATTCATACACTAAACATGTATTTAATATTAATACAAAAACATATATTTAATATTTATACATTAACATGTATTTAACATTTATACACTAAACATGTATTTAATATTCATACACTAAACATGTATTTAATATTAATACACTAAACATGTATTTAATATTTATACACTAAACATGTAATTAACATTTATACACTAAACATGTTTTTAATATTAATATTTTAAACATGTATTTAATAATAATACAAAAACATGTATTTAATTTTAATAAACTAAACATATATTTAATATTAATACACTAAACATGTATTTAATATTCATACACGAAACATGTATTTAATATTAATACACTAAACATGTATTAAATATTTATACACTAAACATGTATTTAATATTCATACAATAAACATGTAGTTATTATTCTTACACTTAATATGTATTTAATATTAATACAAAAACATTTATTTAATTTAATAAACTAAACATATATTTAATATTAATACACTAAACATGTATTTAATATTCATACACTAAACATGTAGTTATTATTTATACACTAAACATGTATATAATATTAATACAGTAAACATGTATTAAATATTTGTACACTAAACATGTATTTAATATTAATACACTAAACATGTATTTAATATTAATACAAAAACATGTATTTAATTTTAATAAACTAAATATATATTTAATATTAATGCACTAAACATGTATTTAATATTAATACACTAATCATGTATTTAATATTCATACACTAAATATGTATTTAATATTTTACACCAAACATGTATTTAATATTCATACACTAAACATGTATTTAATATTCATACACAAAACATGTATTTAATATTAATACAAAAACATGTATTTAATTGTAATAAACTAAATATATATTTAATATTAATACACTAAACATGTATTTAATATTAATACACTAATCATGTATTTAATATTCATACACTAAATATGTATTTAATATTTATACACTTAACATGTATTTAATATTTATACACCAAACATGTATTTAATATTCATACACTAAACATGTAGTTATTATTTATACACTAAACATGTATTTAATATTAATACATTAAACATGTATTAATGTTTATAAACTAAACATGTATTCAACATTTATACACTAAACATGTATTTAATATTCATACACTAAACATGTAGTTATTATTTATACACTAAACATGTATTTAATATTAATACACTGAACATGTATTTAATATTCATACAATAAACATGTATTAAATATTTATACACTAAACATGTATTTATTATTCTTACACTTAATATGTATTTAATATTAATACAAAAACATGTATTTAATTTTAATAAACTAAACATATATTTAATATTCATACACTAAACTTGTAGTTATTATTTATACACTAAACATGTATTTAATATTAATACAGTAAACATGTATTAAATATTTATACACTAAACATGTATTTAATATTAAAACACTAAACATGTATTTAATATTAATACAAAAACATGTATTTAATTTTAATAAACTAAACATATATTTAATATTTATACACGAAACATGTATTTAATATTAATACACTAAACATGTAGTTATTATTCTTACACTTAATATGTATTTAATATTAATACAAAAACATGTATTTAATTTTAATAAACTAAACATATATTTAATATTAATACACTAAACATATATTTAATATTTTTACACTAAACGTGTATTTAATATTAATACACTAAAAGTGTATTTAATATTCATACACTAAGCATGTATTTAATATTTATACACTCAACATGTATTTAATATTCATACACTAAACATGTATTTAATATTAATACACTAAACATGTATTTAATATTTTTACACTAAACGTGTATTTAATATTAATAAACTAAAAGTGTATTTAATATTCATACACTCAACATGTATTTAATATTTATACACTAAACATGTATTTAACATTTATACACTGAACATGTATTTAATATTAATACAAAAACATGTATTTAATTTTAATAAACTAAACATATATTTAATATTAATACACTAAATATATATTTAATATTAATACACTAAACATGTATTTAATATGTTTACACTAAACGTGTATTTAATATTCATACACTAAATATGTATTTAATATTCATACACTAAACATGTGTTTAATATTAATACACTAAACATGTAGTTATTATTCATACACTAAACATGTATTTAATATTTATACACTAAACATGTATTTAATATTAATACACTAAATATGTATTTATTATATATCCACTAAACATGTATTTAATATTCATAAACTAAATATATATTTAATATTAATACACTAAACATGTATTTAATATTAATACACTAAACATGTATTTAATATTTTACACCAAACATGTATTTAATATTCATACACTAAACATGTATTTAATATTCATACACTAAACATGTATTTAATATTAATACAAAAACATGTATTTAATTGTAATAAACTAAATATATATTTAATATTAATACACTAAACATGTATTTAATATTAATACACTAATCATGTATTTAATATTCATACACTAAATATGTATTTAATATTAAAACACTTAACATGTATTTAATATTTATACACTAAATATGTATTTAATATTCATGCATTAAAAATGTATTTAATATTCATACACTAAACATGTATTTAATATTCATACATTAAACATGTATTTAATATTTATACACTAAACATGTATTTAATATTCGTACACGAAACATGTATTTAATATTCATACACTAAACATGTATTTAATATTCATACATTAAACATGTATTTAATATTCATACACTAAACATGTATTGAATATTCATACACTAAACATGTATTTAATATTTATACACTAAACATGTATTTAATATTAATACAAAAACATGTATTTAATTTTAATGAACTAAACATATATTTAATATTATTACACTAAACATGTATTTAATATTTATACACTGAACATGTATTTAATAGTTATACACTAATCATGTATTTAATATGCATACACTAAATATGTATTTAATATTTATACACTTAACATGTATTTAATATTTATACACTAAATATGTATTTAATATTCATACATTAAAAATGTATTTAATATTCTTACACTAAACATGTATTTAATATTCATACATTAAACATGTATTTAATATTTATACACTAAAACATGTATTTAATATTCGTACACGAAACATGTATTTAATATTTATACACTAAACATGTATTTAATATTCATACATTAAACATGTATTTAATATTCATACACTAAACATGTATTTAATATTTATACACTAGACATGTATTTAATATTCATACACAAAACATGTATTTAATATTCATACACTAAACATGTATTTAATATTCATACACTAAATATGTATTTAATATTCATACACTAAACATGTATTTAATATTAATACACTGAACATGTATTTAATAATCATATACTAAACGTATATGTTATCATATACTAATCATATATTTAATATTCATTTAGTAAACATGGATTTATTATCCTCTAAATAAGGCACACTTGGAAATAATGAATTTCTTTATGCGTGCAGTTGCGGCAGAAGTCCACAGGAGGGCGCACGTTCCCTCTTAATAAGTCCGGTCCTCTCCGTCTCTCTATCTCTCTTTTTCCTTTTTTTTTGTTTCTTTTATTTTTTTTTACATAAGTTTGGTTTCTCATACACTTATATTTATACACTAAACATGTATTTAATATTAATACACTAAACATGTATTTAATATTGTTACACTAAACGTGTATTTACTATTTATACACTAAAAGTGTATTTAATATTAATACACTAAACATGTATTTAATATTAATACACTAAACATGTATTTAATATTTATACACTAAAAGTGTATTTAATATTAATACACTAAACATGTATTTAATATTAATACACTAAACATGTATTTAATATTTATACACTAAACATGCATTTAATATTCATACACTAAACATGTATTTAATATTCATACACTAAACATGTATTTAATATTAATACACTGAACATGTATTTGATATTCATAAACTAAACATGTATTTAATATTCATACACTAAATGTGTATTTAATATTCATTGACTAAACATGTATTTAATATTAATACAAAAACATGTATTTAATTTTAATAAACTAAACATATATTTAATATTTATACACTAAACATGTACTTAACATTTATTGACTAAACATGTATTTAATATTAATACACTAAACATGTATTTAATATTAATACACAAAACATGTATTTAATATTAATACAAAAACATGTATTTAATTTTAATAAACTAAACATATATTTAATATTAATACACTAAACATGTATTTAATATTAATACAAAAACATGTATTTAATTTTAATAAACTAAACACATATTTAATATTAATACACTAAACATGTATTAAATATTCATACACTAAACATGTATTTAATATTAATTCAATAAACATGTAGTTATTATTCTTACACTTAATATGTATTTAATATTAATACAAAAACATATATTTAATTTTAATAAACTAAACATATATTTAATATTAATACACTAAACATGTATTTAATATTGTTACACTAAACGTGTATTTACTATTTATACACTAAAAGTGTCTTTAATATTAATACACTAAACATGTATTTAATATTTATACACTAAACATGTATTTAATATTCATACATTAAAAATGTATTTAATATTCATACACTAAATATGTAATTAATATTAAATACATGTTTAGTGTATGAATATTAAATACACATTTAGTGTATGAATATTAAATACATGTTAAGTTTATGAATATTAAATACATGTTTAGTGTATTAATATTAAATACATGTTTAGTGTATTAATATTAAATATATGTTTAGTTTATTAAAAATTAAATACATGTTTAGTGTATGAATATTAAATACATGTTTAGTGTATAAATTTCAAATACATGTTTAGTTTATGAATATTAAATACATGTTTAGTGTATTAATATTAATTATAAATTTAGTTTATCAAAATTAAATACATGTTTTTGTATTAATATTAAATACATGTTTAGTGTATTAATATTAAATACATGTTTACTGTATTAATATTAAATACATGTTTAGTGTATAAATAATAACTGCATGTTTAGTGTATGAATATTAAATACATGTTTAGTGTATAAATATTAAATACATGTTTAGTGTATTAATATTAAATACATGTCTACTGTATTAATATTAAATACATGTTTAGTGTATAAATAATAACTACATGTTTAGTGTATGAATATTAAATACATGTTTAGTGTATAAATATTAAATACATGTTTAGTGTATTAATATTAAATATATGTTTAGTTTATTAAAATTAAATACATGTTTTTGTATTAATATTAAATACATGTTTAGTGTATTAATATTAAATACATGTTTACTGTATTAATATTAAATACATGTTTAGTGTATAAATAATAACTACATGTTTAGTGTATGAATATTAAATACATGTTTAGTGTATAAATATTAAATACATGTTTAGTGTATTAATATTAAATATATGTTTAGTTTATGAAAATTAAATACATGTTTTTGTATAAATATTAAATACATGTTTAGTGTATGAATATTAAATACATGTTTAGTGTATAAATATTAAATACATGTTTAGTGTATGAATATTAAATACATGTTTAATGTATGAATATTAAATACATGGTTAGTGTATGAATATTAAATACATTTTAATGTATGAATATTAAATACATGTTTAGTGTATAAATATTAAATACATGTTTCGTGAATAAATATTAAATACATGTTAAGTGTATGAATATTGAATACATGATTAGTTTTCCTAAAATTAAATACATGTTTTTGTATTAATATTAAATACATGTTTAGTGTATAAATATTAAATACATGTCTAGCGTATGAATATTAAATGCATGTTTAGTGTATAATATTAAATACATATTTAGTGTATGAATATTCAATACATGTTTACTGTATAAATATTAAATACATGTTTAGTGTATTAATATTAAATATATGTTTGGTTTATTAAACGTAAATACATGTTTTGTATTAATATTAAATACATGTTTAGTGTATAAATATTAAATACATGTTTAGTTTATGAATATTAAATACATATTTAGTGTATAAATGATAACTACATATTTAGTGTATGAATATTAAATACATGTTTAGTGTATGAATATTAAATACATGTTTAGTGTATAAATATTAAATACATGTTTAGTGTATTAATATTAAATACATGTTTAGTGTATTAATATTAAATACACTTTTAGTGTATAAATATTAAATACACGTTTAGTGTAAAAATATTAAATACATGTTTAGTGTATTAATATTAAATACATGTTTAGTGTATTAATATTAAATATATGATTAGTTTATTAAAATTAAATACATGTTTTTGTATTAATATTAAATACATATTAAGTGTAAGAATAATAACTACATGTTTATTGAATGAATATTAAATAAATGTTTAGTGTATGAATATTTAATACATGTTTAGTGTATTAATATTAAATATATGTTTAGTTTATTAAAATTAAATACATGTTTTTGTATTAATATTAAATACATGTTTAGTGTATTAATATTAAATATATGTTTAGTTTATTAAAATTAAATACATGTTTAGTGTATTAATATTAAATACATGTTTAGTGTATAAATATAAGTGTATGAGAAACCAAACTTATGTAAAAAAAATAAAAGAAACAAAAAAAAAAGGAAAAAGAGAGATAGAGAGACGGAGAGGACCGGACTTATTAAGAGGGAACGTGCGCCCTCCTGTGGACTTCTGCCGCAACTGCACGCATAAAGAAATCCATTATTTCCAAGTGTGCCTTATTTAGAGGATAATAAATACATGTTTACTGTATGAATATTAAATATATGATTAGTATATAATTACATATATGTTTGGTATATGATTATTAAATACATGTTCAGTGTATTAATATTAAATACGTGTTTAGTGTATGAATATTAAATACATGTTTAGTGTATGAATATTAAATACGTGTTTAGTGTATGAATATTAAATACATGTTCAGTGTATTAATATTAAATACATGTTTAGTGTATGAATATTAAATACATGTTTGTGTATAAATATTAAATACATGTTCAGTGTATTAATATTAAATATATGTTTAGTTTATTAAACTTAAATACATGTTTTTGTATTAATATTAAATACATGTTTAGTGTATAAATATTAAATACAGGTTTAGTGGATAAATAATAAATAAATATTTAGTGTATTAATATTAAATACATGTTTAGTGTATAAATATTAAATACATGTTTAGTGTACACATATTAAATACATGTTTAGTGTATTAATATTAAATATGTGTTTACTTTATTAAAATTAAATAAATGTTTTTGTATTAATATTAAATACATCTTTAGTGTATAAATATTAAATACAGGTTTAGTGTATTAATATTAAATACAAGTTTAGTGTATGAATAATAACTACATGTTTAGTGTATAAATATTAAATACATGTTTAGTGTATGAATGTTAAATACATGTTTAGTTTATGAATATTAAACACATGTTTAGTGTATTAATATTAAATATATATTTAGTTTATTAAAATTAAATACATGTTTTGTATTAATATTAAATACATGTTTATCCATCCATCCATCATCTTCCGCTTATCCGAAGTCGGGTCGCGGGGGCAACAGCCTAAGCAGGGAAACCCAGGCTTCCCTCTCCCCAGCCACTTCGTCTAGCTCTTCCCGGGGGATCCCGAGGCGTTCCCAGGCCAGCCGGGAGACATAGTCTTCCCAACGTGTCCTGGGTCTTCCCCGTGGCCTCCTACCGGTTGGACGTGCCCTAAACACCTCCCTAGGGAGGCGTTCGGGTGGCATCCTGATCAGATGCCCGAACCACCTCATCTGGCTCCTCTCGATGTGAAGGAGCAGCGGCTTTACTTTGAGTTCCTCCCGGATGGCAGAGCTTCTCACCCTATCTCTAAGGGAGAGCCCCGCCACACGGCGGAGGAAACTCATTTCGGCCGCTTGTACCCGTGATCTTATCCTTTCGGTCATGACCCAAAGCTCATGACCATAGGTGAGGATGGGAACGTAGATCGACCGGTAAATTGAGAGCTTTGCCTTCCGGCTCAGCTCCTTCTTCACCACAACGGACCGGTACAACGTCCGCATTACTGAAGACGCCGCACCGATACATGTTTAGTGTATAAATATTAAATACATGTTTAGTGTATTAATATTAAATACATGTTTAGTGTATGAATATTAAATACATGTTTAGTGTATAAATATTAAATACATGTTTAGTGTATTAATATTAAATACATGTTTAGTGTATTAATATCAAATACACTTTTAGTGTATAAATAGTAAATACACGTTTAGTGTAACCATATTAAATACATGTTTAGTGTATTAATATTAAATATATGTTGAGTTTATTAAAATTAAATACATGTTTTTGTATTAATATTAAATACATATTAAGTGTAAGAATAATAACTACATGTTTATTGAATGAATATTAAATACATGTTTAGTGTATGAATATTTAATACATGTTTAGTGTATTAATATTAAATATGTGTTTAGTTTATTAAAATTAAATACATGTTTTTGTATTAATATTAAATACATGTTTAGTGTATTAATATTAAATATATGTTTAGTTTATTAAAATTAAATACATGTTTTTGTATTAATATTCAATACATGTTTAGTGTATTAATATTAAATACATGTTTAGTGTATTAATATTAAATACATGTTTAGTGTATAAATGTTAAATACATGTTTAGTGTATGAATATTAAATATATGTTTAGTTTATTAAAATTAAATACGTGTTTTTGTATTAATATTAAATACATATTTAGTGTATTAATATTAAATACATGTTTAGTGTATAAATAATAACTAAATGTTTAGTGTATGAATATTAAATACATGTTCAGTGTATAAATATTAAATACATGTTTAGTGTAATAATATTAAATATATGTTTAGTTTATTAAAATTAAATTCCTTTTTTCTTGTATTAATATTAAATACATATTTAGTGTATGAATATTAAATACATGTTTAGTGTATTAATATTAAATACATGTTTAGTGTATGAATATTAAATACATGTTTAGTGTATGAATATTAAATACATGTTTAGTGTATGAATATTCAATACATGTTTACTGTATAAATATTAAATACATGTTTTTGTATTAATATTAAATACATGTTTAGTGTATTAATATTAAAAACATGTTTAGTGTATAAATTGTTAAATACATGTTTAGTGTATGAATGTTAAATACATGTTTTTGTACTAATATTAAATACATGTTTAGTGTATAAATATTAAATACATGTTTAGTGTATTGATATTAAATATATGTTTAGTGTATAAATATAAGTGTATGAGAAACCAAACTTATGTAAAAAAAAATAAAAGAAACAAAAAAAAGGAAAAAGAGAGAGAGAGAGACGGAGAGGACCGGACTTATTAAGAGGGAACGTGCGCCCTCCTGTGGACTTCTGCCGCAACTGCACGCATAAAGAAATTCATTATTTCCAAGTGTGCCTTATTTAGAGGATAATAAATACATGTTTACTAAATGAATATTAAATATATGATTAGTATATGATTACATATACGTTTAGTATATGATTATTAAATACATGTTCAGTGTATTAATATTAAATACATGTTTAGTGTATGAATATTAAATACATATTTAGCGTATAAATATTAAATACATGTTTAGTGTATAAATATTAAATACATGTTTAGTGTATGAATATTAAATACATGTTTAGTGTATAAATATTAAATACATGTTTAGTGTATGAATATTAAATATATGTTTAATGTATGAATATTAAATACATGTTTAGTGTATAAATATTAAATACATGGGGCTGCAAAGTCCATCACAACTGCTTCCGGTTCCGGGTCAACGTGAATGACTGCTCGCTGACTGCTCTTGTTGCAAAAAAGCTAAGTATCGTTCTATCTGTGTGATTTTAACTGTTTTGCAGCTTTATTTACAACTTATCGAACATATTTAATAGTTCAATTTAACTTGCAAATCACCCGATCTCTGTCTCACCACTTCGCCCTCAGCTAGCTAGCTGCTAAGCTAACGAGGCTAGCGGAGAAAGGCAGCGCCGGTCTGAAGGAAGCTTCACCCCCGCCACCGTGACCACCACTTCCCGAAGACAGCTGGCACCCCACTCGGCGACGGAAAGTTTCTGTGAGTATGGCTTCCTGCGCTTCGTGCACTTTACTCATGGATAGGTTGGCTTTGCTAGAGAGCCGTGTCCGCCAGTTAGAGCAGTGTAATTTCGTAACTTTAGATGTTGCGGACACATCTGCTAGCGTTAGCTGTAGCGAGCTAACTAGCCCAGCTTGTAGCAGCCCTAATCGGCCTACAAGCTACGGTGTACCGGTTGAGACGCATAATAGATTTAGCCCTTTAGCTAGTCCTACACCCCAGTCTACCGGGCACCACACTTTAGTTATAGGGGACTCCATCACCCGAAACATAAAGCTTAGCAAACCAGCCACAATTAAGTGTATTCCCGGGGGCAGAGCACCTGACATTGAAGCTAATCTTAGGGAGCTAACTCGCAACAGGTCTAGTAAGCACGTACGGCAGGCTAACCGCACCACTAGTTATGCGAATATAGTAATACACGTTGGCTCCAATGACGTTAGGATGAGACAATCAGAGATTACAAAGAGAAACATAGCCAGGGCTTGTAATCTCGCCAGAAAGATGTCCAGGCATCGAGTAATTGTCTCTGGCCCCCTGCCTGGGAGAGGCAATGATGAGAGATATAGCAGATTAGTCTCTCTTAACAGGTGGCTGGATAGCTTCTGCAGACAACAGGGATTTACGTTTATTGATAATTGGCCCTCTTTCTGGGGCAAACCTGGCTTGCTGAGGAGAGACGGCCTTCACCCTAACCAGGAAGGCGCTATCCTCTTGTCTCGGAACATAGACTTCGCATTGAGCCACATTTGACTAACTGCACTAGAGCAAGCCCGGTCACAGGCAATTACAGAGCCTGCTAGCCTGGGTATGGAGTCAGTTAAGTTAGAGCTAGCCAGCGCCAGGCTGGATGATCCCTGTACACATAGCAATTTTCGTAGAATAATACACAACTCACAAAATGTTTTTTCTACTGTGTCTATGACTTCGTCAGAGTTAGACATGCGTTCTACTGAGGTGGCAAATTATGATGCGTTCAGTTTATCGCAGCGCCAAGTAGACAATCTGAAAATTCCCGTCATATCAATTCCTAGATATGGTCGTAATTATTTTAAGTACACTGCGCATAATAAATGCAACATTATTAATATTGCTACTACGGATAATTTTATCAACAACTCCTTAAAACAGCCCACTACCTATAATATGGGCTTTCTAAACATCAGATCTTTGTCTCCCAAAACGTTATTAGTCAATGAGGTCATTAGAGACAACAACCTTAACGTCATCGGTCTTAGCGAAACCTGGCTTAAACCAGACGACTTTTTTGCGATAAATGAGGCATCCCCTCCTAACTATACGAATGCGCATATTGCCCGTCACCTCAAAAGGGGAGGGGGTGTCGCACTAATATACAACGAAAACTTTAACTTTAGTCCTAACTTAAATAATAAATCTAAATCGTTTGAGGTGCTTTCTATGAAGTCTGCCACACCTCTGCCTCTGTGCCTGGCCGTTATCTACCGCCCCCCAGGGCCCTATTCGGACTTTATTAGTGAATTCTCAGAGTTTGTTGCTGATCTAGTGACGCACGCCGATAATATAATTATAATGGGGGACTTTAATATCCATATGAATACCCCATTGGACCCACCGTGCGTGGCGCTCCAGATTATAATTGATAGCTGTGGTCTTACACAAATAATAAATGAACCGACGCATCGCAGCGGTAATACGATAGACCTAGTGCTTGTCAGAGGTATCACCGTCTCCAAAGTTATGATACTCCCGTATACTAAAGTAATGTCCGATCATTACCTTATAAAATTCGAAGTTCAGACTCATGTTCGGCAAGCTAATAATAATAATAACTGCTATAGCAGCCGCAACATTAATGCTGCCACAACGACGACTCTTGCGGACCTACTGCCCTCGGTAATGGCACCGTTCCCAAAGTATGTGGGCTCTATTGATAACCTCACTAACAACTTTAACAACGCCCTGCGCGAAACCATTGATAGTATAGCACCGCTGAAGTTAAAAAAGGCTCCAAAAAGGCGTACGCCATGGTTTACTGAAGAAACTAGAGCTCAGAAATTATTATGTAGAAAGCTGGAACGCAAATGGCGCACGACTAAACTTGAGGTGCACCATCAAGCATGGAGTGATAGTTTAGTAACTTATAAACGCATGCTTACCTTAGCTAAAACTAATTATTACTCAAATCTCATCCGCATTAATAAAAACGATCCAAAATTTTTGTTTAGTACAGTAGCATCGCTAACCCAACAAGGGACTCCTTCCAGTAGCTCCACCCATTCGGCAGATGACTTTATGAAGTTCTTTAATAAGAAAATTGAACTTATTAGAAAGGAGATTAAAGACAATGCGTCCCAGCTACAACGGGGTTATAGTAACACAGATACGATTGTATATACGGCGGATACTGCAAATATCCAAAATAGTTTCTCTCGTTTTGATGAAATAACATTAGAAGGATTGTTACAACGTGTAAATGGAATAAAACAAACAACATGTTTACTTGACCCACTTCCTGGGAAACTTATCAAGGAGCTTTTTGTATTATTAGGTCCATCAGTGCTAAATATTATAAACTTATCACTTTCCTCGGGCACTGTTCCCGTTGCATTCAAAAAAGCGGTTATTCATCCTCTCCTTAAAAGACCTAACCTCGATCCAGACCTCATGGTAAACTACCGACCGGTGTCTCACCTTCCCTTTATTTCGAAAATCCTCGAAAAAATTGTTGCAGAGCAGCTAAATGAGCACTTAGCGTTTAACAATCTATGTGAAACCTTTCAATCCGGTTTCAGGGCAAATCACTCGACTGAGACAGCCCTCGCAAAACTGACTAATGATCTATTGCTAACGATGGACTCTGATGCGTCATCTATGTTGCTGCTCCTCGATCTTAGCGCTGCTTTCGATACCGTCGATCATAATATTTTATTAGAGCGTATCAAAATACGAATTGGTATTTCAGACTCAGCCCTGTCATGGTTTAACTCTTATCTTACTGATAGGATGCAGTGCGTCTCCTATAACAGTGTGACCTCGGACTATGTTAAGGTAACGTGTGGAGTTCCCCAGGGTTCGGTCCTTGGCCCTGTACTCTTCAGCATCTACATGCTGCCGCTAGGTGACGTCATACGCAAATACGGTATTAGCTTTCACTGTTATGCTGATGACACCCAACTCTACATGCCCCTAAAGCTGACCAACACGCCGGACTGTAGTCAGTTGGAAGCGTGTCTTAATGAAATTAAACAATGGATGTCCGCTAACTTTTTGCAACTTAATGCCAAAAAAACGGAAATGCTGATTATCGGTCCTGCTAGACACCGACCTCTATTTAATAATACAACTTTAACATTTGACAACCAAATAATAAAACAAGGTGACTCTGTAAAAAATCTGGGTATTATCTTCGACCCAACTCTCTCCTTTGAGTCACACATTAAAAGCGTTACTAAAACGGCCTTCTTTCATCTCCGTAATATCGCTAAAATTCGCTCCATTTTGTCTACTAAAGACGCCGAGATCATTATCCATGCGTTTGTTACGTCTCGTCTCGATTACTGTAACGTATTATTTTCGGGTCTCCCAATGTCTAGCATTAAAAGATTACAGTTGGTACAAAATGGGGCTGCTAGACTTTTGACAAGAACAAGAAAGTTTGATCATATTACGCCTGTACTGGCTCACCTGCACTGGCTTCCTGTGCACTTAAGATGTGACTTTAAGGTTTTACTACTTACGTATAAAATACTACACGGTCTAGCTCCAGCCTATCTTGCCGATTGTATTGTACCGTATGTCCCGGCAAGAAATCTGCGTTCAAAAGACTCCGGCTTATTAGTGATTCCTAGAGCTCAAAAAAAGTCTGCGGGCTATAGAGCGTTTTCCGTTCGGGCTCCAGTACTCTGGAATGCCCTCCCGGTAACAGTTCGAGATGCTACCTCAGTAGAAGCATTTAAGTCTCATCTTAAAACTCATCTGTATACTCTAGCCTTTAAATAGACCTCCTTTTTAGACCAGTTGATCTGCCGCTTCTTTTCTTTCTCCTATGTCCCCCCCTCCCTTGTGGAGGGGGTCCGGTCCGATGACCATGGATGAAGTACTGACTGTCCAGAGTCGAGACCCAGGATGGACCGCTCGTCGGGACCCAGGATGGACCGCTCGCCTGTATCGGTTGGGGACATCTCTACGCTGCTGATCCGCTTGAGATGGTTTCCTGTGGACGGGACTCTCACTGCTGTCTTGGAGCCACTATGGATTGAACTCTCACAGTATCATGTTAGACCCGCTCGACATCCATTGCTTTCGGTCCCCTAGAGGGGGGGGGGTTGCCCACATCTGAGGTCCTCTCCAAGGTTTCTCATAGTCAGCATTGTCGCTGGCGTCCCACTGAATGTGAATTCTCCCTGCCCACTGGGTGTGAGTTTTCCTTGCCCTTTTGTGGGTTCTTCCGAGGATGTTGTAGTCGTAATGATTTGTGCAGTCCTTTGAGACATTTGTGATTTGGGGCTATATAAATAAACATTGATTGATTGATTGATATTTCGTGTACGAATATTAAATACATGTTTAGTGTACAAATATTAAATACATGCACCCGACCTCTATGGCCCCTGCTATGGGTGGTGAGCCCATTGGAGGGGTGACCCACGTTGCCTCTTCGGGCTGTGCCCGGCCGGGCCCCATGGGAACAGGCCCGGCCACCAGGCGCTCGCCATCGTGCCCCACCTCCGGGCCTGGCTCCAGAGGGGGGCCCCGGTGACCCGCGTCCGGGCGAGGGAAATCTGGGTCCATGATGTTTCTTCTTCATATAGGTCTTCGAGCTGCTCTTTGTCTGATCCCTCACCTAGAACCTGTTTGCCTTGGGAGACCCTACCAGGGGGCTTTATGCCCCCGGACAACATAGCTCCTAGGATCATTGGGACACGCAAACTCCTCTACCACGATAAGGTTGCAGGTCAGAGAGGAGACATGTTTAGTGTAATAAACATATATTTAATATTATTACATGTTTAGTGTAATAATATTAAATATATGTTTAGTTTATTAAAATTAAATACATGTTTCTGTGTTAATATTAAATACATGTTTAGTGTATAAATATTAAATACATGTTTAGTGTATGAATATTAAATGCATGTTTAGTGTATAATATTAAAGACATGTTTAGTGTATGAATATTAAATGCATGTTTAGTGTATGAATATTAAATACATGTTTAGTGTATTAATATTAAATATATGTTTAGTTTATTAAACTTAAATACATGTTTTGTATTAATATTAAATACATGTTTAGTGTATGAATATTAAATACACGTTTAGTGTATGAATATTAAATACATGTTTAGTTTATGAATATTAAATACATGTTTAGTGGATATATAATAAATACATATTTAGTGTATTAATATTAAATACATGTTTAGTGTATAAATATTAAATACATGTTTAGTGTATTAATATTAAATATATGTTTAGTGTATAAATAATAACTACATGTTTAGTGTATGAATATTAAATACATGTTTAGTGTATAAATGTTAAATACATGTTTAGTTTATGAATATTAAATAAATGTTTAGTGTATAAATAATAACTACATGTTTAGTGTATGAATATTAAATACATGTTTAGTGTATAAATGTTAAATACATGTTTAGTTTATGAATATTAAATACATGTTTAGTGTATAAATATTAAATACATGTTTAGTGTATAATATTAAATACATGTTTAGTGCATGAATATTAAATGCATGTTTAGTGTATGAATATTAAATACATGTTTAGTGTATTAATATTAAATATATGTTTAGTTTATTGAACTTAAATACATGTTTTGTATTAATATTAAATACATGTTTAGTGTATGAATATTAAATACACGTTTAGTGTATGAATATTAAATACATGTTTAGTTTATGAATATTAAATACATGTTTAGTGGATATATAATAAATACATATTTAGTGTATTAATATTAAATACATGTTTAGTGTACAAATATTAAATACATGTTTAGTGTATTAATATTAAATACATGTTTAGTGTATAAATAATAACTACATGTTTAGTGTATGAATATTAAATACATGTTTAATGTACGAATGTTAAATACATGTTTAGTTTATGAATATTAAATACATGTTTAGTGTATTAATATTAAATATATATTTAGTTTATTACAATTAAATACATGTTTTTGTATTAATATTAAATACATGTTTAGTGTATGAATATTAAATACATGTTTAGTGTAAGAATAACATGTATTTAATATTAATACACTAAACATGTATTTAATATTAATTCACTAAACATGTATTTAATATTAATACAAAAACATGTATTTAATTTTAATAAACTAAACATATATTTAATATTAATACACTAAACATGTATTTAATATTAATACAAAAACATGTATTTAATTTTAATAAACTAAACACATATTTAATATTAATACACTAAACATGTATTAAATATTCATACACTAAACATGTATTTAATATTCATTCAATAAACATGTAGTTATTATTCTTACACTTAATATGTATTTAATATTAATACAAAAACATGTATTTATTTTTAATAAACTAAACATATATTTAATATTAATACACTAAACATGTATTTAATATTGTTACACTAAACGTGTATTTACTATTTATACACTAAAAGTGTATTTAATATTAATACACTAAACATGTATTTAATATTTATACACTAAACATGTATTTAATATTCATACACTAAACATGTATTTAATATTAATACACTAAACATGTATTTAATATTTATACACTAAACATGTATTTAATATTAATACAAAACATGTATTTAATTTTAATAAACTAAATATATATTTAATATTAATACACTAAACATGTATTTAATATTCATAAAATAAACATGTATTTAACATTCATACACTAAACATGTATTTAATATTTATACACTAAACCTGTAGTTATTATTCATACACTAAACATGTATTTAATATTAATACACTAAACCTGTATTTAATATTTATACACTAAACATGTATTTAATATTAATACAAAAACATTTATTTAATTTTAATAAAGTAAACACATATTTAATATTAATAGACTAAACATGTATTTAATATTTATACACTAAACATGTATTTAATATTTATACACTAAACATGTATTTAATATTAATACACTAAATATTTATTTATTATTTATCCACTAAACATGTATTTAATATTTATACACTAAACATGTATTTAATATCAATACAAAAACATGTATTTAAGTTTAATACACTAAAAATGTATTTAATATTTATACACTAAACATATATTTAATATTAATACACTAAACATGTATTTAATATTCATACACAAACATGTATTTAATATTCATACACTAAACATATATTTAATATTAATACACTAAACATGTATTTAATATTCATACACTAAACATGTATTTAATATTAATATACTGAACATGTATTTAATAATCATATACTAAACGTATATGTAATTATACACTAATCATATATTTAATATTCATACAGTAAACATGTATTTATTATCCTCTAAATAAGGCACACTTGGAAATAATGAATTTCTTTATGTGTGCAGTTGCGGCAGATGTCCACAGGAGGGCGCACGTTCCCTCTTAATATGCCCGGTCCTCTCCGTCTCTCTCTCTCTCTCTTTTTCCTTTTTTTTTGTTTCTTTTCTTTTTTTTTACATAAGTTTTGTTACTCATACACTTATATTTATACACTAAACATGTATTTAATATTCATACATTAAAAATGTATTTAATATTCATACACTAAACATGTAATTAATATTCATACATTAAACATGTATTTAATATTTATACACTAAACATGTATTTAATATTCGTACACGAAACATGTATTTAATATTTATACACTAAACATGTATTTAATATTCGTACACTAAACATGTATTTAATATTTATACACTAAACATGTATTTAATATTCATACACTAAACATGTATTTAATATTTATACAAAAACATGTATTTAATTTTAATAAACTAAACATATATTTAATATTAATACACTAAACATGTATTTAATATTTATACACTAAACATGTATTTAATATTCATACACTAAACATGTAGTTATTATTTATACACTAAACATGTATTTAATATTAATACAAAAACATGTATTTAATTTTAATAAACTAAATATATATTTAATATTAATACACTAAACATGTATTTAATATTCATAAACTAAACATGTATTTAACATTTATACACTAAACATGTATTTAATATTCATACACTAAACATGTATTTAATTTTTAATAAACTAAACATATATTTAATATTAATACACTAAACATGTATTTAATATTTATACACTAAACATGTATTTAATATTCATTCAATAAACATGTAGTTATTATTCTTACACTTAATATGTATTTAATATTAATACAAAAACATGTATTTAATTTTAATAAACTAAACATATATTTAATATTAATACACTAAACATGTATTTAATATTTATACACTAAACATGTATTTAATATTCATACACTAAACATGTAGTTATTATTTATACACTAAACATGTATTTAATATTAATACAGTAAACATGTATTAAATATTTATACACTAAACATGTATTTAATATTAATACAAAAACATGTATTTAATTTTAATAAACTAAATATATATTTAATATTAATACAAAAACATGTATTTAATTTTAATAAACTAAATATATATTTAATATTAATACACTAAACATGTATTTAATATTTTTACACTAAACGTGTATTTAATATTCATACACTAAAAGTGTATTTAATATTCATTCACTAAACATGTGTTTAATATTAATACACTAAACATGTAGTTATTATTCATACACTAAACATGTATTTAATATTTATACACTAAACATGTATTTAATATTAATACACTAAATATGTATGTATTATATATCCACTAAACATGTATTTAATATTCATGAACAAAATATATATTTAATATTAATACACTAAACATGTATTTAATATTAATACACTAAACATGTATTTAATATTTTTACACTAAACATGTATTTAATATTCATACACTAAACATGTAGTTATTATTTGTACACTAAACATGTATTTAATATTAATACAAAAACATGTATTTAATTTTAATAAACTAAATATATATTTAATATTAATACAAAAACATGTATTTAATTGTAATAAAATAGATATATATTTAAGATTAATACACTAAACATGTATTTAATATTTTTACACTAAACGTGTGTTTAATATTCATACACTAAAAGTGTATTTAATATTCATTCACTAAACATGTGTTTAATTTTAATACACTAAACATGTAGTTATTATTCATACACTAAACATGTATTTAATATTTATACACTAAACATGTATTTAACATTAATACACTAAATATGTATGTATTATATATCCACTAAACATGTATTTAATATTCATAAACTAAATATATATTTAATATTAATACACTAAACATGTATATAATATTAATACACTTAACATGTATTTAATATTCATACACTAAACATGTATTTAATATTAATACAAAAACATGTATTTAATTGTAATAAACAAAATATATATTTAATATTAATACACTAAAAATGTATTTAATATTCATAAACTAAACATGTATTTAACATTTATACACTAAACATGTATTTAATATTCATACACTAAACATGTAGTTATTATTTATACACTAAACATGTATTTAATATTAATACACTAAACATGTATTTAATATTAATACACTAAACATGTATTTAATATTTATACACTAAACATGTATTTAATATTAATACAAAAACATGTATTTAATTTTAATAAACTAAACATATATTTAATATTATTACACTAAACATGTATTTAATATTTATACACTGAACATGTATTTAATATTCATACACTAAACATTTAGTTATTATTTATACACTAAACATGTATTTAATATTAATACACTAAACATGTATTTAATATTAATACACTAAACATGTATTTAATATTTATACACTAATCATGTATTTAATATTAATACACTAATCATGTATTTAATATTTATACACTAAATATGTATTTAATATGTATACACTTAACATGTATTTATTATTTATACACTAAATATGTATTTAATATTCATACATTAAAATGTATTCAATATTCATACACTAAACATGTAATTAATATTCATACATTAAACATGTATTTAATATTTATACACTAAACATGTATTTAATATTCGTACACGAAACATGTATTTAACATTTATACACTAAACATGTATTTAATATTCATACATTAAACATGTATTTAATATTCATACACTAAACATGTATTTAATATTCATACACTAAACATGTATTTAATATTCATACACTAAACATGTATTTAATATTAATACACAAAACATGTATTTAATATTAATACAAAAACATGTATTTAATTTTAATAAACTAAACATATATTTAATATTAATACACTAAACATGTATTTAATATTAATACAAAAACATGTATTTAATTTTAGTAAACTAAACACATATTTAATATTAATACACTAAACATGTATTAAATATTCATACACTAAACATGTATTTAATATTCATACACTAAACATGTATTTAATATTAATACACTAAACATGTATTTAATATTTATAGACTAAACATGTATTTAATATTAATACAAAACATGTATATAATTTTAATACACTAAATATATATTTAATATTAATACACTAAACATGTATTTAATATTCATAAACTAAACATGTATTTAACATTCATACACTAAACATGTATTTAATATTTATACACTAAACCTGTAGTTATTATTCATACACTAAACATTTATTTAATATTAATACACTAAACCTGTATTTAATATTTATACACTAAACATGTATTTAATATTAATACAAAAACATTTATTTAATTTTAATAAAGTAAACACATATTTAATATTAATACACTAAACATGTATTTAACATTTATACACTAAACATGTATTTAATATTAATACACTAAACATGTATTTAATATTAATACACTAAACATGTATTTAATATTAAAACAAAAACATGTATTTAATTTTAATAAACTAAACATATATTTAATATTAATACACTAAACATGTTTTTAATATTAATACAAAAACATGTATTTAATTTTAATAAACTAAACACATATTTAATATTAATACACTAAACATGTATTAAATATTCATACACTAAACATGTATTTAATATTCTTTCAATAAACATTAGGTTATTATTCTTATACTTAATATGTATTTAATATTAATACAAAAACATGTATTTAATTTTAATAAACTAAACATATATTTAATATTAATACACTAAACATGTATTTAATATTGTTACACTAAACGTGTTTTTACTATTTATACACTAAAAGTGTATTTAATATTAATACACTAAACATGTATTTAATATTTATACACTAAACATGTATTTAATATTCATATACCAAACATGTATTTAATATTAATAGACTAAAAACGTATTTAATATTTATACACTAAACATGTATTTAATATTAATACACTGAACATGTATTTAATAATCATATACCAAACATATATGTAATTATATACTAATCATATATTTAATATTCATACAGTAAACATGTATTTATTATCCTCTAAATAAGGCACACTTGGAAATAATGAATTTCTTTATGTGTGCAGTTGCGGCAGAAGTCCACAGGAGGGCGCACGTTCCCTCTTAATATGCCCGGTCCTCTCCGTCTCTCTCTCTCTCTTTTTCCTTTTTTTTTGTTTCTTTTATTTATTTTTTTTACATAAGTTTTGTTACTCATACACTTATATTTATACACTAAACATGTATTTAATATTAATACACTAAACATGTATTTAACATTTATACACTAAACATGTATTTAATATTAATACAAAAACATGTATTTAATTTTAATAAACTAAACATGTATTTAATATTAATACACTAAACATGTATTTAATATTTATACACGAAACATGTATTTAACATTTATACACTAAACATGCATTTAATATTAATACACTAAACATGTATTTAACATTAATACACTAAACATGTATTTAATATTTATACACTAAACATGTATTTAATATTAATACAAAAACATGTATTTAATTTTAATAAACAAACATATATTTAATATTATTACACTAAACATGTATTTAATATTGTTACACTAAACCTATTTTTACTATTTATACCCTAAAAGTGTATTTAATATTAATACACTAAACATGTATTTAATATTTATACACTAAACATGTATTTATTATTCATATACTAAACATGTATTTAATATTAATACACTAAACATGTATTTAATATTTATACACTAAACATGTATTTAATATTAATACAAAACATGTATTTAATTTTAATAAACTAAATATATATTTAATATTAATACACTAAACATGTATTTAATATTCATAAACTAAACATGTATTTAACATTCATACACTAAACATGTATTTAATATTCATACACTAAACCTGTAGTTATATTTCATACACTAAACATGTATTTAATATTAATACACTAAACCTGTATTTAATATTTATACACTAAACATGTATTTAATATTAATACAAAAACATTTATTTAATTTTAATAAAGTAAACACATATATAATATTAATACACTAAACATGTATTTAATATTTATACACTAAACATGTATTTAATATTTATACACTAAACATGTATTTAATATTAATACACTAAATATTTATTTATTATTTATCCACTAAGCATGTATTTAATATTTATACACTAAACATGTATTTAATATTAATACACTAAACATATATTTAATATTAATACACTAAACATGTATTTAATATTAATACACAAACATTTATTTAATATTCATACACTAAACATGTATTTAATATTAATACACTAAACATGTATTTAATATTCATACACTAAACATGTATTTAATATTAATACACTGAACATGTATTTAATAATCATATACCAAATATATATTTAATTATATACTAATCATATATTTAATATTCATACAGTAAACATGTATTTATTATCCTCTAGATAAGGCACACTTGGAAATAATGAATTTCTTTATGTGTGCAGTTGCGGCACAAGTCCACAGGAGGGCGCACGTTCCCTCTTAATAAGTCCGGTCCTCTCCGTCTCTCTCTCTCTCTCTTTTTCCTTTTTTTTTGTTTCTTTTATTTATTTTTTTTACATAAGTTTTGTTACTCATACACTTATATTTATACACTAAACATGTATTTAATATTAATACAAAAACATGTATTTAATTTTAATAAACTAAACATATATTTAATATGTATAGACTAAACATGTATTTAACATTTTTACACCAAACATGTATTTAATATTAATACAAAAACATGTATTTAATTTTAATAAACTAAACATGTATTTAATATTAATACACTAAACATGTATTTAATATTTATACACGAAACATGTATTTAACATTTATACACTAAACATGCATTTAATATTAATACACTAAACATGTATTTAATATTAATACACTAAACATGTATTTAATATTAATACAAAAACATGTATTTAATTTTAATAAACAAACATATATTTAATATTATTACACTAAACATGTATTTAATATTTATACACTGAACATGTATTTAATATTCATACACTAAACATTTAGTTATTATTTATACACTAAACATGTATTTAATATTAATACACTAAACATGTATTTAATATTAATACACTAAACATGTATTTAATATTTATACACTAATCATGTATTTAATATTAATACACTAATCATTTATTTAATATTTATACACTAAATATGTATTTAATATTTATACACTTAACATGTATTTAATATTTATACACTAAATATGTATTTAATATTCATACATTAAAAATGTATTTAATATTCATATACTAAACATGTATTTAATATTCATACATTAAACATGTATTTACTATTTATACACTAAACATGTATTTAATATTCGTACACGAAACATGTATTTAATATTTATACACTAATCATGTATTTAATATTAATACACTAATCATGTATTTAATATTTATACACTAAATATGTATTTAATATTTATACACTTAACATGTATTTAATATTTATACACTAAATATGTATTTAATATTCATACATTAAAAATGTATTTAATATTCATACACTTAACATGTATTTAATTGGTTCCTGCTTTTGTTGACAAATGTTTTATTTATCAGGCTCTGAGGTCTGACAGTGATTAAGATATATTTAGTTGAATTAGTAGGGTTGGAAAGGTGGTATTTTTTTAAACGAAAATGACGGAACAGTCCGCCTTGCTGCTACGTAAAAAATTAGCAGAGTTGAACAAGAACCCAGTGGAAGGCTTCTCTGCAGGCCTTGTGGATGATAATGACATCTTTCAGTGGGAAGTGGTCGTCATTGGACCCCAAGACACACTGTTTGAAGGAGGGTTCTTCAAAGCCACTTTAGCCTTTCCCCGGGATTATCCTTTAAGTTCTCCAAAAATGAAGTTCATCACGGAAATCTGGCATCCAAATGTTGCGAAGAACGGTGATGTATGCATATCCATACTGCATGAACCCGGAGAGGACAAGTACGGCTATGAGAAGCCAGAGGAGCGCTGGCTGCCAATCCATACTGTGGAGACTATAATGATCAGCGTAATCTCCATGTTGGCGGATCCTAGCGGGGACTCCCCAGCCAACGTTGACGCAGCGAAAGAATGGCGTGACGATCCTAAGGGCGTTTTTAAGAAAAAGGTTGCACGTTGTGTGCGTAAAAGTCAAGAGATGGCTTTTGACTGATTTATTTGTTTCATCCAAGCCACCAGCAATCTCGGGGATTGAACAACAAGCTTAGCCATTAAGGTAGAACAGTCCACTAAGACATGTTTCCAGATTTCATAATTTTCTGTACAGTACATTCTTAAGTATATCATCCCTCTCCTTTTTCTAGCCTTTTGTTTTCTTTATATAAACCTATTTTGACGGCGTGGCGCAGTGGGAGAGTGGCCGTGCGCAACCCGAGGGTCCCTGGTTCAAATCCCACCTAGAACCAACCTCGTCACGTCCGTTGTGTCCTGAGCAAGACACTTCACCCTTGCTCCTGATGGGTGCTGGTTGGCGCCTTGCATGGCAGCTCCCTCCATCAGTGTGTGAATGTGTGTGTGAATGGGTAAATGTGGAAGTAGTGTCAAAGCGCTTTGAGTACCTTGAAGGTAGAAAAGCGCTATACAAGTACAACCCATTTATTTAATATTCATACATTAAACATGTATTTAATATTTATACACTAAACATGTATTTAATATTTATACACGAAACATGTATTTAACATTTATACACTAAACATGCATTTAATATTAATACACTAAACATGTATTTAATATTAATACACTAAACATGTATTTAATATTTATACACTAAACATGTATTTAATATTAATACAAAAACATGTATTTAATTTTAATAATCAAACATATATTTAATATTATTACACTAAACATGTATTTAATATTTATACACTGAACATGTATTTAATATTCATACACTAAACATTTAGTTATTATTTATACACTAAACATGTATTTAATATTAATACACTAAACATGTATTTAATATTAATACACTAATCATGTATTTAATATTAATACACTAATCATGTATTTAATATTCATACACTAAATATGTATTTAATATTTATACACTTACCATGTATTTAATATTTATACACTAAATATGTATTTAATATTCATACATTAAAAATGTATTTAATATTCATATACTAAACATGTATTTAATATTCATACATTAAACATGTATTTACTATTTATACACTAAACATGTATTTAATATTCGTACACAAAACATGTATTTAATATTAATACACTAATCATGTATTTAATATTAATACACTAATCATGTATTTAATATTTATACACTAAATATGTATTTAATATTTATACACTTAACATGTATTTAATATTTATACACTAAATATGTATTTAATATTCATACATTAAAAATGTATTTAATATTCATACACTAAACATGTATTTAATATTCATACATTAAACATGCATTTAATATTTATACACTAAACATGTATTTAATATTCGTACACGAAACATGTATTTAATATTTATACACTAAACATGTATTTAATATTCATACATTAAACATGTATTTAATATTCATACACTAAACATGTATTTAATAGTTATACACTAAACATGTATTTAATATTAATACAAAAACATGTATTTAGTTTTAATAAACTAAACATATATTTAATATTATTACACTGAACATGTATTTAATAGTTATACACTAATCATGTATTTAATATTCATACACTAAATATGTATTTAATATTCATACACTTAACATGTATTTAATAATTATACACGAAACATGTATTTAGTATTTATACACTAAACATGTATTTAATATTCCTACATTAAAAACGTATTTAATATTCATACACTAAACATGAATTTAATATTCATACATTAAACATGTATTTAATATTTATACACTAAACATGTATTTAATATTCGTACACGAAACATGTATTTAATATTTATACACTAAACATGTATTTAATATTCATACATTAAACATGTATTTAATATTCATAAACTAAACATGTATTTAATATTTATACACTAAACATGTATTTAATATTCATACACAAAACATGTATTTAATATTTATACAAAAAACATGTATTTAATTTTAATAAACTAAACATATATTTAATATTAATACACTAAACATGTATTTAATATTTATACACTAAACATGTATTTAATAGTCATACACTAAACATGTAGTTATTATTTATACACTAAACATGTATTTAATATTAATACACTAAACATGTATTTAATATTTATACACTAAACATGTATTTAATATTAATACAAAAACATGTATTTAATTTTAATAAACAAAAATATATTTTTAATATTATTACACTAAACATGTATTTAATATTTATACACTGAACATGTATTTAATATTCATACACTAAACATTTAGTTATTATTTATACACTAAACATGTATTTAATATTAATACACTAAACATGTATTTAATATTAATACACTAATCATGTATTTAATATTAATACACTAATCATGTATTTAATATTCATACACTAAATATGTATTTAATATTTATACACTTAACATGTATTTACTATTTATACACTAAACATGTATTTAATATTCGTACACGAAACATGTATTTAATATTAATACACTAATCATGTATTTAATATTAATACACTAATCATGTATTTAATATTTATACACTAAATATGTATTTAATATTTATACACTTAACATGTATTTAATATTTATACACTAAATATGTATTTAATATTCATACATGAAAAATGTATTTAATATTCATACACTAAACATGTATTTAATATTCATACATTAAACATGTATTTAATATTTATACACTAAACATGTATTTAATATTCGTACACGAAACATGTATTTAATATTTATACACTAAACATGTATTTAATATTCATACATTAAACATGTATTTAATATTCATACACAAAACATGTATTTAATATTTATACAAAAAACATGTATTTAATTTTAATAAACTAAACATATATTTAATATTAATACACTAAACATGTATTTAATATTTATACACTAAACATGTATTTAATAGTCATACACTAAACATGTAGTTATTATTTATACACTAAACATGTATTTAATATTAATACAGTAAACATGTATTTAATATTAAAACACTAAAAATGTATTTAATATTAATACAAAAACATGTATTTAATTTTAATAAACTAAATATATATTTAATATTAATACACTAAACATGTATTTAATATTCATGAACTAAACATGTATTTAACATTTATACATTAAACATGTATTTAATATTCATACACTAAACATGTATTTAATTTTTAATAAACTAAACATATATTTAATATTAATACACTAAACATGTATTTAATATTTATACACTAAACATGTATTTAATATTCATACACTAAACATGTAGTTATTATTCATACACTAAACATGTATTTAATATTAATACAGTAAACATGTATTAAACATTTATACACTAAACATGTATTTAATATTCATTCAATAAATATGTAGTTATTATTCTTACACTTAATATGTATTTAATATTAATACAAAAACATGTATTTAATTTTAATAAACTAAACATATATTTAATATTGATACACTAAACATGTATTTAATATTCATACACTAAACATGTATTTAATATTCATACACTAAACATGTAGTTATTATTTATACACTAAACATGTATTTAATATTAATACAGTAAACATGTATTAAATATTTATACACTAAACATGTATTTAATATTAATACAAAAACATGTATTTAATTTTAATAAACTAAATATATATTTAATATTAATACACTAAACATGTATTTAATATTCATACACTAAACATGTATTTAATAATCATATACCAAACATATATGTAATTATTTACTAATCATATATTTAATATTCATACAGTAAACATGTATTTATTATCCTCTAAATAAGGCACACTTGGAAATAATGAATTTCTTTATGTGTGCAGTTGCGGCAGAAGTCCACAGGAGGACGCACGTTCCCTCTTAATATGCCCGGTCCTCTCCGTCTCTCTCTCTCTCTTTTTCCTTTTTTTATGTTTCTTTTATTTTATTTTTTTTACATAAGTTTTGTTACTCATACACTTATATTTATACACTAAACATGTATTTAATATCCATACACTAAACATGTATTTAATATTAATACAAAAACATGTATTTAATTTTAATAAACTAAACATATATTTAATATTATTACACTAAACATGTATTTAATATTTATACACTGAACATGTAATTAATAGTTATACACTAATCATGTATTTAATATTAATACACTAATCACGTATTTAATATTCATACACTAAATATGTATTTAATATTCATACACTTAACATGTATTTAATATTTATTCACAAAACATGTATTTAATATTCATACACTAAACATAGATTTAATATTCATACATTAAAAATGTATTTAATATTCATACACTAAACATGTATTTAATATTCATACATTAAACATGTATTTAATATTTATACACTAAACATGTATTTAATATTCGTACACAAAACATGTATTTAATATTTATACACTAAACATGTATTTAATATTCATACATTAAACATGTATTTAATATTCATACACTAAACATGTATTTAATATTTATACACTAAACATGTATTTAATATTCATACACTAAACATTTATTTAATATTTATACAAAAACATGTATTTAATTTTAATAAACTAAACATATATTTAATATTAATACACTAAACATGTATTTAATATTTATACACTAAACATGTATTTAATTTTAATAAACTAAACATATATTTAATATTAATACACTAAACATGTATTTAATATTTATACACTAAACATGTATTTAATATTCATACACTAAACATGTAATTAGTATTTATACACTAAACATGTATTTAATATTCATACATTAAACATGTATTTAATATTTATACACTAAACATGCATTTAATATTCGTACACGAAACATGTATTTAATATTTATACACTAAACATGTATTTAATATTCATACATTAAACATGTATTTAATATTCATACACTAAACATGTATTTAATATTTATACATTAAACATGTATTTAATATTCATACACTAAACCTGTTTTTAATATTTATACACTAAACATGTATTTAATATTTATACACTAAATATGTGTTTAATATTCATACACTAAACATGTATTTAATATTAATACACTGAACATGTATTTAATAATCATATACTAAACGTATATGTAATCATATACTGATCATATATTTAATATTCATTTAGTAAACATGTATTTATTATCCTCTAAATAAGGCACACTTGGAAATAATGAATTTCTTTATGCGTGCAGTTGCGGCAGAAGTCCACAGGAGGGCGCACGTTCCCTCTTAATAAGTCTGGTCCTCTCCGTCTCTCTATCTCTCTTTTTCCTTTTTTTTTGTTTCTTTTATTTTTTTTTACATAAGTTTGGTTTCTCAAACACTTATATTTATACACTAAACATGTATTTAGTATTGATACACTAAACATGTATTTAATATTCCTACACTAAACATGTATTTAATATTAATACAAAACATGTATTTAATTTTAATAAACTAAACATTTATTTAATATTCATACACTAAACATGTATTTAACATTTATACACTAAACATGTATTTAATATTAATACACTAAACATGTATGTAATATTAATACACAAAACATGTATTTAATATTAATACAAAAACATGTATTTAATTTTAATAAACTAAACATATATTTAATATTAATACACTAAACATGTATTTAATATTAATACAAAAACATGTATTTAATTTTAATAAACTAACCACATATTTAATATTAATACACTAAACATGTATTAAATATTCATACACTAAACATGTATTTAATATTCATAATATAAACATGTAGTTATTATTCTTACACTTAATATGTATTTAATATTAATACAAAAACATGTATTTAATTTGAATAAACTATACATATATTTAATATTAATACACTAAACATGTATTTAATATTGTTACACTAAACTTGTATTTACTATTTATACACTAAAAGTGTATTTAATATTAATACACTAAACATGTATTTCATATAATACACTAAACATGTATTTAATATTCATACACTAAACATGTATTTAATATTCATACACTAAACATGTATTTAATATTAATACACTAAACATGTATTTAATATTTATACACTAAACATGTATTTAATATTAATACAGAACATGTATTTAATTTTAATAAACTAAATAACATGTATTTAATATTAATACAAAAACATGTATTTAATTTTAATAAAGTAAACACATATTTAATATTAATACACTAAACATGTATTTAATATTAATACACTAAACATGTATTTAATATTTATACACTAAACATGTATTTAATATTAATACAAAAACATGTATTTAATTTGAATAAACTATACATATATTTAATATTAATACACTAAACATGTATTTAATATTGTTACACTAAACTTGTATTTACTATTTATACACTAAAAGTGTATTTAATATTAATACACTAAACATGTATTTAATATTCATACACTAAACATGTATTTAATATTCATACACTAAACATGTATTTAATATTAATACACTAAACATGTATTTAATATTTATACACTAAACATGTATTTAATATTAATACAGAACATGTATTTAATTTTAATAAACTAAATATATATTTAATATTAATACACTAAACATGTATTTAATATTCATAAACTAAACATGTATTTAACATTCATACACTAAACATGTATTTAATATTTATACACTAAACCTGTAGTTATTATTCATACACTAAACATGTATTTAATATTAATACATTAAACCTGTATTACATATTTATACACTAAACATGTATTTAATATTAATACAAAAACATTTATTTAATTTTAATAAAGTAAACACATATTTAATATTAATAGACTAAACATGTATTTAATATTCATACACTAAACATGTATTTAATATTTATACACTAAACATGTATTTAATATTAATACACGAAATATTTATTTATTATTTATCCACTAAACATGTATTTAATATTCATAAACTAAACATGTATTTAATATTCATACACTAAATGTGTATTTAATTTTAATACAAAAACATGTATTTAAGTTTAATAAACTAAACATATATTTAATATTAATACACTAAACATGTATTTAATATTTATACACAAACATGTATTTAATATTCATACACTAAACATGTATTTAATATTCATACACTAAACATGTATTTAATATTTATACACTAAACATGTATTTAATATTCATACACTAAACATGTATTTAATATTTATACAAAAACATGTATTTAATTTTAATAAATTAAACATATATTTAATATTAATACACTAAACATGTATTTAATATTTATACACTAAACATGTATTTAATATTAATACAGTAAACATGTATTTAATATTAATACACTAAACATTTAGTTATTATTTGTACACTAAACATGTATTTAATAATAATACACTAAACATGTATTTAATATTAATACACTAAACATGTATTTAATATTTATACACTAATCATGTATTTAATATTAATACACTAATCATGTATTTAATATTTATACAGTAAACATGTATTGAATATTCATACACTAAACATGTATTTAATATTCATACACTAAACATGTATTTAATATTCGTACACTAAACATGTATTTAATATTAATACACTAAACATGTATTTAATATTCATACACTAAACATGTATTCAATATTAATACAAAAACATGTATTTCATTTTAATAAACTAAACATGTATTTAATATTCATACATTAAACATATATTTAACATTCATACACTAAACATGAATCTAATATTAATACACTAAACATGTATTTGAGATTTATACACTTAACATGCATTTAATATTAATACAAAAACATGTATTTAATTTTAATAAACTAAACATATATTTAATATTATTACACTAAACATATATTTAACATTTATACACTAAAACATGAATTTAATATTAATACACTTAACATGTATTTGAGATTTATACACTTAACATGTATTTAATATTAATACAAAAAGATGTATTTAATTTTAATAAACTAAACATATATTTAATATTATTACACTAAACATGTATTTAATATTTATACACTAAACATGTATTTAATATTCATACACTAAACATTTAGTTATTATTTAGACACTAAACATGTATTTAATATTAATACACTAAACATGTATTTAATATTAATACACCAAACATGTATTTAATATTTATACACTAATCATGTATTTAGTATTAATACTCTAAAAATGTATTTAATATTTATACACTAAATATGTATTTAATATTTATACACTTAACATGTATTTAATATTTATACACGAAACATGTATTTAATATTTATACACTAAAGATGTATTTAATATTAATACATTAAACATGTATTTAATATTCATACACTAAGCATGTATTTAATATTCATACATTAAACATGTATTTAATATTTATACACTAAACATGTATTTAATATTCATACACTAAACATGTATTTAATATTAATACACTGATTATGTATTTAATATTAATACACTGATTATGTATTTAATAATCATATACTAAACGTATATGTAATTACACACTAATCATATATTTAATTTTCATACAGTAAACATGTATTTAATATTTATAAACTAAACATGTATTTAATATTCATACAAAAACATGTATTTAATTTTAATAAACTAAACATATATTTAATATTAATACACTAAACATGTATTAAATATTCATACACTAAACATTTATTTAATATTCATTCAATAAACATTTAGTTATTATTCTTACACTTAATATGTATTTAATATTAATACAAAAACATGTATTTAATTTTAATAAACTAATCATGTATTTAATATTTTTACACTAAACGTGTATTTAATATTTATACACTAAAAGTGTATTTAATATTAATACACTAAACATGTATTTAATATTCATAAACTAAACATGTATTTAACATTTATACACTAATCATGTATTTAATATTCATAAACTAAACATGTATTTAATATTCATACACTAAACGTGTATTTAATATTCATACACTAAACATGCATTTAATATTAATACACAACATGTATTTAAGTTTAATAAACTAAACATATATTTAATATTAATATACTAAACATGTATTTAATATTTATACAGTAAACATGTATTGAATATTCATACACTAAACATGTATTTAATATTATACACTAAACATGCATTTAATATTCATACACAAAACATGTATTTAATATTTATACACTAAACATGTATTCAATATTAATACACTGAACATGTATTTAATAGTTATACACTAATCATTATTTAATATTAATACACTAATCATGTATTTAATATTTATACACTAAACATGTATTTAATATTCATACATTAAAAATGTATTTAATATTCATACACTAAACATGTATTTAATATTCATACATTAAACATGTATTTAATATTCATACACTAAGCATTTATTTAATATTCGTAAGCGAAACATGTATTTAATATTTATACACTAAACATGTATTTAATATTCATACATTAAACATGTATTTAATATTCATACACTAAACATGTATTTAATATTTATACACTAAACATGTATTTAATATTCATACACTAAACATGTATTTAATATTTATACAAAAACATGTATTTAATTTTAATAAACTAAACATATATTTAATATTAATACACTAAACATGTATTTAATATTCATACACTAAACATGTAGTTATTATTTATACACTAAACATGTATTTAATATTTATACACTAAACATGTATTTAATATTAATACAAAAACATGTATTTAATTTGAATAAACTATACATATATTTAATATTAATACACTAAACATGTATTTAATATTGTTACACTGAACTTGTATTTACTATTTATACACTAAAAGTGTATTTAATATTAATACACTAAACATGTATTTAATATAATACACTAAACATGTATTGAATATTCATACACTAAACATGTATTTAATATTATACACTAAACATGCATTTAATATTCATACACAAAACATGTATTTAATATTTATACACTAAACATGTATTTAATATTAATACACTGAACATGTATTTAATAGTTATACACTAATCATTATTTAATATTAATACACTAATCATGTATTTAATATTTATACACTAAACATGTATTTAATATTCATACATTAAAAATGTATTTAATATTCATACACTAAACATGTATTTAATATTCATACATTAAACATGTATTTAATATTCATACACTAAGCATTTATTTAATATTCGTAAACGAAACATGTATTTAATATTCATACACTAAACATGTATTTAATATTCATACATTAAACATGTATTTAATATTCATACACTAAACATGTATTTAATATTTATACACAAAACATGTATTTAATATTCATACACTAAACATGTATTTAATATTTATACAAAAACATGTATTTAATTTTAATAAACTAAACATGTATTTAATATTAATACACTTAACATGTATTTAATATTCATACACTAAACATGTAGTTATTATTTATACACTAAACATGTATTTAATATTTATACACTAAACATGTATTTAATATTAATACAAAAACATGTATTTAATTTGAATAAACTATACATATATTTAATATTAATACACTAAACATGTATTTAATATTGTTACACTGAACTTGTATTTACTATTTATACCCTTAAAGTGTATTTAATATTAATACACTAAACATGTATTTAATATAATACACTAAACATGTATTTAATATTCATACACTAAACATGTATTTAATATTCATACACTAAACATGTATTTAATATTAATACACTAAACATGTATTTAATATTTATACACTAAACATGTATTTGATATTAATACAGAACATGTATTTAATTTTAATAAACTAAATATATATTTAATATTAATACACTAAACATGTATTTAATATTCATAAACTAAACATGTATTTAACATTCATACACTAAACATGTATTTAATATTTATACACTAAACCTGTAGTTATTATTCATACACTAAACATGTATTTAATATTAATACATTAAACCTGTATTAAATATTTATACACTAAACATGTATTTAATATTAATACAAAAACATTTATTTAATTTTAATAAAGTAAACACATATTTAATATTAATACACTAAACATGTATTTAATATTCATACACTAAACATGTATTTAATATTTATACACTAAAAGTGTATTTAATATTAATACACTAAATATTTATTTATTATTTATCCACTAAACATGTATTTAATATTCATAAACTAAACATCAATTTAATATTCATACACTAAATGTGTATTTAATTTTAATACAAAAACATGTATTTAAGTTTAATAAACTAAACATATATTTAATATTAATACACTAAACATGTATGTAATATTTATACACAAACATGTATTTAATATTCATACACTAAACATGTATTTAATATTCATACACTAAACATGTATTTAATATTTATACACTAAACATGTATTTAATATTCATACACTAAACATGTATTTAATATTTATACAAAAACATGTATTTAATTTTAATAAATTAAACATATATTTAATATTAATACACTAAACATGTATTTGAGATTTATACACTTAACATGCATTTAGTATCAATACAAAAACATGTATTTAATTTTAATAAACTAAACATATATTTAATATTATTACACTAAACATATATTTAACATTTATACACTAAAACATGAATTTAATATTAATACACTTAACATGTATTTGAGATTTATACACTTAACATGTATTTAATATTAATACAAAAACATGTATTTAATTTTAATAAACTAAACATATATTTAATATTATTACACTAAACATGTATTTAATATTTATACACTAAACATGTATTTAATATTCATACACTAAACATTTAGTTATTATTTAGACACTAAACATGTATTTAATATTAAGACACTAAACATGTATTTAATATTAATACACCAAACATGTATTTAATATTTATACACTAATCATGTATTTAGTATGAATACTCAAAAAATGTATTTAATATTTATACACTAAATATGTATTTAATATTTATACACTTAACATGTATTTAATATTTATACACGAAACATGTATTTAATATTTATACACTAAAGATGTATTTAATATTAATACATTAAACATGTATTTAATATTCATACACTAAACATGTATTTAATATTCATACATTAAACATGTATTTAATATTTATACACTAAACATGTATTTAATATTCATACACTAAACATGTATTTAATATTAATACACTGATTATGTATTTAATATTAATACACTGATTATGTATTTAATAATCATATACTAAACGTATATGTAATTACACACTAATCATATATTAAATTTTCATACAGTAAACATGTATTTAATATTTATACACTAAACATGTATTTAATATTCATACAAAAACATTTATTTAATTTTAATAAATTAAACATATATTTAATATTAATACACTAAACATGTATTAAATATTCATACACAAAACATTTATTTAATATTCATTCAATAAACATGTAGTTATTATTCTTACACTTAATATGTATTTAATATTAATACAAAAACATGTATTTAATTTTAATAAACTAATCATATATTTAATATTAATACACTAAACATGTATTTAATATTTTTACACTAAACGTGTATTTAATATTTATACACTAAAAGTGTATTTAATATTAATACACTAAACATGTATTTAATATTCATAAACTAAACATGTATTTAACATTTATACACTAATCATGTATTTAATATTCATAAACTAAACATGTATTTAATATTCATACACTAAACGTGTATTTAATATTCATACACTAAACATGTATTTAATATTAATACACAACATGTATTTAAGTTTAATAAACTAAACATATATTTAATATTAATATACTAAACATGTATTTAATATTTATACAGTAAACATGTATTGAATATTCATACACTAAACATGTATTTAATATTATACACTAAACATGCATTTAATATTCATACACAAAACATGTATTTAATATTTATACACTAAACATGTATTTAATATTAATACACTGAACATGTATTTAATATTTATACACTAAACATGTATTTAATATTCATACATTAAAAATGTATTTAATATTCATACACTAAACATGTATTTAATATTCATTAACTAAGCATTTATTTAATATTTGTAAACGAAACATGTATTTAATATTTATACACTAAACATGTATTTAATATTCATACATTAAACATGTATTTAATATTCATACACTAAACATGTATTTAATATTTATACACTAAACATGTATTTAATATTCATACACTAAACATGTATTTAATATTTATACAAAAACATGTATTTAATTTTAATAAACTAAACATATATTTAATATTAATACACTAAACATGTATTTAATATTCATACACTAAACATGTAGTTATTATTTATACACTAAACATGTATTTAATATTAATACAGTAAATATGTATTTAATATTAATACACTAAACATGTATTTAATATTAATACAAAAACATGTATTTAATTTTAATAAACTAAATATATATTTAATATTAATACACTAAACATGTATTTAATATTCATAAACTAAACATGTATTTAACATTTATACACTAAACATGTATTTAATGTTCATACACTAAACATGTATTTAATTTTTAATAAACTAAACATATATTTAATATTAATACACTAAAGATGTATTTAATATTCATACACTAAACATGTATTTAATATTCATACACTAAACATGTAGTTATTATTCATACACTAAACGTGTATTTAATATTAATACAGTAAACATGTATTAAATATTTATACACTAAACATGTATTTAATATTCATTCAATAAACATGTAGTTATTATTCTTACACTTAATATGTATTTAATATTAATACAAAAACATGTATTTAATTTGAATAAACTAAACATATATTTGATATTAATACAATAAAAAAATTATTTAATATTTATACACTAAACATGTATTTAATATTCATACACTAAACATGTAGTTATTATTTATACACTAAACATGTATTTAATATTAATACAGTAAACATGTATTAAATATTTATACACTAAACATGTATTTAATATTAATACAAAAACATGTATTTAATTTTAATAAACGAAATATATATTTAATATTAATACACTAAACATGTATTTAATATTTTTACACTAAACGTTTATTTAATATTCATACACTAAAAGTGTATTTAATATTCATACACTAAACATGTGTTTAATATTAATACACTAAACATGTATTTAATATTTTACACTAAACATGTATTCAATATTCATACACTAAACATGTATTTAATATTCATACACTAAACATGTATTTAATATTAATACAAAAACATGTATTTAATTGTAATAAACTAAATACATATTTAATATTAATACACTAAACATGTATTTAATATTCATAAACTAAACATGTATTTAACATTCATACACTAAACATGTATTTAATTTTTAATAAACTAAACATATATTTAATATTAATACACTAAACATGTATTTAATATTTATACACTAAACATGTATTTAATATTCATACACTAAACATGTAGTTATTATTCATACACTAAACATGTATTTAATATTAATACAGTAAACATGTATTAAATATTTATACACTAAACATGTATTTAATATTCATTCAATAAATATGTAGTTATTATTCTTACACTTAATATGTATTTAATATTAATACAAAAACATGTATTTAATTTTAATAAACTAAACATATATTTAATATTAATACACTAAACATGTATTTAATATTTATACACTAAACATGTATTTAATATTCATACACTAAACATGTAGTTATTATTTATACACTAAACATGTATTTAATATTCATACACTAAACATGTAGTTATTATTTATACACTAAACATGTATTTAATATTAATACAGTAAACATGTATTTAATATTAATACACTAAAAATGTATTTAATATTAATACAAAAACATGTATTTAATTTTAATAAACTAAATATATATTTAATATTAATACACTAAACATGTATTTAATATTCATGAACTAAACATGTATTTAACATTTATACACTAAACATGTATTTAATATTCATACACTAAACATGTATTTAATTTTTAATAAACTAAACATATATTTAATATTAATACACTAAACATGTATTTAATATTTATACACTAAACATGTATTTAATATTCATACACTAAACATGTAGTTATTATTTATACACTAAACATGTATCTAATATTAATACAGTAAACATGTATTAAATATTTATACACTAAACATGTATTTAATATTAATACAAAAACATGTATTTAATTTTAATAAACTAAATATATATTTAATATTAATACACTAAACATGTATTTAATATTCATACACTAAACATGTATTTAATACTCATATACCAAACATATATGTAATTATTTACTAATCATATATTTAATATTAATACAGTAAACATGTATTTATTATCCTCTAAATAAGGCACACTTGGAAATAATGAATTTCTTTATGTGTGCAATTGTGGCAGAAGTCCACAGGAGGGCGCACGTTCCCTCTTAATAAGTCTGGTCCTCTCCGTCTCTCTCTCTCTCTTTTTCCTTTTTTTTTGTTTCTTTTATTTATTTTTTTTACATAAGTTTTGTTACTCATACACTTATATTTATACACTAAACATGTATTTAATATCCATACACTAAACATGTATTTAATATTAATACAAAAACATGTATTTAATTTTAATACACTAAACATATATTTAATATTAATACACTAAATATGTATTTATTATATATCCACTAAACATGTATTTAAATTCATAAACTAAACATGTATTTAATATTCATACACTAAACGTGTATTTAATATTCATACACTAAACATGTATTTAATATTAATACAAAAGATGTATTTAAGTTTAATAAACTAAACATATATTTAATATTAATACACTAAACATGTATTTAATATTTATACAGTAAACATGTATTGAATATTCATACACTAAACATGTATTTAATATTATACACTAAACATGCATTTAATATTCATACACTAAACATGTATTTAATATTTATACACTAAACATGTATTTAATATTAATACAAAAACATGTATTTAATCTTAATAAACAAATCATGTATTTAATATTAATACACTAATCATGTATTTAATATTCATACACTAAATATGTATTTAATATTCATACACTTAACATGTATTTAATATTTATTCACAAAACATGTATTTAATATTTATACACTAAACATAGATTTAATATTCATACATTAAAAAATTATTTAATATTCATACACTAAACATGTATTTAATATTCATACATTAAACATGTATTTAATATTTATACACTAAACATGTATTTAATATTCGTACACGAAACATGTATTTAATATTTATACACTAAACATGTATTTAATATTCATACATTAAACATGTATTTAATATTCATACACTAAACATGTATTTAATATTTATACACTAAACATGTATTTAATATTCATACACTAAACATGTATTTAATATTTATACAAAAACATGTATTTAATTTTAATAAACTGAACATATATTTAATATTAATACACTAAACATGTATTTAATATTTATACACTAAACAAGTATTTAATTTTAATAAACTAAACATATATTTAATATTAATACACTAAACATGTATTTAATATTTATACACTAAACATGTATTTAATATTCATACACTAAACATGTAATTATTATTTATACACTAAACATGTATTTAATATTCATACATTAAACATGTATTTAATATTTATACACTAAACATGTATTTAATATTCGTACACGAAACATGTATTTAATATTTATACACTAAACATGTATTTAATATTCATACATTAAACATGTATTTAATATTCATACACTAAACATGTATTTAATATTTATACATTAAACATGTATTTAATATTCATACACTAAACCTGTTTTTTATATTTATACACTAAACATGTATTTAATATTTATACACTAAATATGTATTTAATATTCATACACTAAACATGTATTTAATATTAATACACTGAACATGTATTTAATAATCATATACTAAACGTGTATGTAATCATATACTAATCATATATTTAATATTCATTTAGTAAACATGTATTTATTATCCTCTAAATAAGGCACACTTGGAAATAATGAATTTCTTTATGCGTGCAGTTGCGGCAGAAGTCCACAGGAGGGCGCACGTTCCCTCTTAATAAGTCTGGTCCTCTCCGTCTCTCTATCTCTCTTTTTCCTTTTTTTTTGTTTCTTTTATTTTTTTTTACATAAGTTTGGTTTCTCAAAGACTTATATTTATACACTAAACATGTATTTAATATTAATACACTAAACATGTATTTAATATTTATACACTAAACATGTATTTAATATTAATACAAAACATGTATTTAATTTAATAAACTAAACATTTATTTAATATTCATACACTAAACATGTATTTAACATTTATACACTAAACATGTATTTAATATTAATACACTAAACATGTATTTAATATTAATACACAAAACATGTATTTAATATTAATACAAAAACATGTATTTAATTTTAATAAACTAAACATATATTTAATATTAATACACTAAACATGTATTTAATATTAATACAAAAACATGTATTTAATTTTAATAAACTAACCACATATTTAATATTAATACACTAAACATGTATTAAATATTCATACACTAAACATGTATTTAATATTCATTCAATAAACATGTAGTTATTATTCTTACACTTAAAATGTATTTAATATTAATACAAAAACATGTATTTAATTTGAATAAACTATACATATATTTAATATTAATACACTAAACATGTATTTGATATTGTTACACTAAACTTGTATTTACTATTTATACACTAAAAGTGTATTTAATATTAATACACTAAACATGTATTTAATATAATACACTAAACATATATTTAATATTCATACACTAAACATGTATTTAATATTCATACACTAAACATATATTCAATATTAATACACTAAACATGTATTTAATATTTATACACTAAACATGTATTTAATATTCATACACTAAACATGTAGTTATTATTCATACACTAAACATGTATCTAATATTAATACAGTAAACATGTATTAAATATTTATACACTAAACATGTATTTAATATTAATACAAAAACATGTATTTAATTTTAATAAACTAAATATATATTTAATATTAATACACTAAACATGTATTTAATATTCATACACTAAACATGTATTTAATACTCATATACCAAACATATATGTAATTATTTACTAATCATATATTTAATATTAATACAGTAAACATGTATTTATTATCCTCTAAATAAGGCACACTTGGAAATAATGAATTTCTTTATGTGTGCAATTGTGGCAGAAGTCCACAGGAGGGCGCACGTTCCCTCTTAATATGCCCGGTCCTCTCCGTCTCTCTCTCTCTCTTTTTCCTTTTTTTTTGTTTCTTTTATTTATTTTTTTTACATAAGTTTTGTTACTCATACACTTATATTTATACACTAAACATGTATTTAATATCCATACACTAAACATGTATTTAATATTAATACAAAAACATGTATTTAATTTTAATACACTAAACATATATTTAATATTAATACACTAAATATGTATTTATTATATATCCACTAAACATGTTTTTAAATTCATAAACTAAACATGTATTTAATATTCATACACTAAACGTGTATTTAATATTCATACACTAAACATGTATTTAATATTAATACAAAACATGTATTTAAGTTTAATAAACTAAACATATATTTAATATTAATACACTAAACATGTATTTAATATTTATACAGTAAACATGTATTGAATATTCATACACTAAACATGTATTTAATATTATACACTAAACATGCATTTAATATTCATACACTAAACATGTATTTAATATTAATACAAAAACATGTATTTAATTTTAATAAACTAATCATGTATTTAATATTAATACACTAATCATGTATTTAATATTCATACACTAAATATGTATTTAATATTCATACACTTAACATGTATTTAATATTTATTCACAAAACATGTATTTAATATTTATACACTAAACATAGATTTAATATTCATACATTAAAAAATTATTTAATATTCATACACTAAACATGTATTTAATATTCATACATTAAACATGTATTTAATATTTATACACTAAACATGTATTTAATATTCGTACACGAAACATGTATTTAATATTTATACACTAAACATGTATTTAATATTCATACATTAAACATGTATTTAATATTCATACACTAAACATGTATTTAATATTTATACACTAAACATGTATTTAATATTCATACACTAAACATGTATTTAATATTTATACAAAAACATGTATTTAATTTTAATAAACTAAACATATATTTAATATTAATACACTAAACATGTATTTAATATTTATACACTAAACAAGTATTTAATTTTAATAAACTAAACATATATTTAATATTAATACACTAAACATGTATTTAATATTTATACACTAAACATGTATTTAATATTCATACACTAAACATGTGATTATTATTTATACACTAAACATGTATTTAATATTCATACATTAAACATGTATTTAATATTTATACACTAAACATGTATTTAATATTCGTACACGAAACATGTATTTAATATTTATACACTAAACATGTATTTAATATTCATACATTAAACATGTATTTAATATTCATACACTAAACATGTATTTAATATTTATACATTAAACATGTATTTAATATTCATACACTAAACCTGTTTTTTATATTTATACACTAAACATGTATTTAATATTTATACACTAAATATGTATTTAATATTCATACACTAAACATGTATTTAATATTAATACACTGAACATGTATTTAATAATCATATACTAAACGTATATGTAATCATATACTAATCATATATTTAATATTCATTTAGTAAACATGTATTTATTATCCTTTAAATAAGGCACATTTGGAAATAATGAATTTCTTTATGCGTGCAGTTGCGGCAGAAGTCCACAGGAGGGCGCACGTTCCCTCTTAATAAGTCTGGTCCTCTCCGTCTCTCTATCTCTCTTTTTCCTTTTTTTTGTTTCTTTTATTTTTTTTTACATAAGTTTGGTTTCTCAAAGACTTATATTTATACACTAAACATGTATTTAATATTAATACACTAAACATGTATTTAATATTTATACACTAAACATGTATTTAATATTAATACAAAACATGTATTTAATTTTAATAAACTAAACATTTATTTAATATTCATACACTAAACATGTATTTAACATTTATACACTAAACATGTATTTAATATTAATACACTAAACATGTATTTAATATTAATACACAAAACATGTATTTAATATTAATACAAAAACATGTATTTAATTTTAATAAACTAAACATATATTTAATATTAATACACTAAACATGTATTTAATATTAATACAAAAACATGTATTTAATTTTAATAAACTAACCACATATTTAATATTAATACACTAAACATGTATTAAATATTCATACACTAAACATGTATTTAATATTCATTCAATAAACATGTAGTTATTATTCTTACACTTAAAATGTATTTAATATTAATACAAAAACATGTATTTAATTTGAATAAACTATACATATATTTAATATTAATACACTAAACATGTATTTGATATTGTTACACTAAACTTGTATTTACTATTTATACACTAAAAGTGTATTTAATATTAATACACTAAACATGTATTTAATATAATACACTAAACATATATTTAATATTCATACACTAAACATGTATTTAATATTCATACACTAAACATATATTCAATATTAATACACTAAACATGTATTTAATATTTATACACTAAACATGTATTTAATATTAATACAGAACATGTATTTAATTTTAATAAACTAAATATATATTTAATATTAATACACTAAACATGTATTTAATATTCATAAACTAAACATGTATTTAACATTCATACACTAAACATGTATTTAATATTTATACACTAAACCTGTAGTTATTATTCATACACTAAACATGTATTTAATATTAATACATTAAACCTGTATTTAATATTTATACACTAAACATGTATTTAATATTAATACAAAAACTTTTATTTAATTTTAATAAAGTAAACACATATTTAATATTAATACACTAAACATGTAGTTATTATTCATACACTAAACATGTATTTAATATTAATACATTAAACCTGTATTTAATATTTATACACTAAACATGCATTTAATTTTAATACAAAAACATGTATTTAAGTTTAATAAACTAAACATATATTTAATATTAATACACTAAACATGTATTTAATATTTATACACAAACATGTATTTAATATTCATACACTAAACATGTATTTAATATTCATACACTAAACATGTATTTAATATTTATACAAAAACATGTATTTAATTTTAATAAATTAAACATATATTTAATATTAATACACTAAACATGTATTTAATATTTATTCACTAAACATGTATTTAATATTCATACACTAAACATGTAGTTATTATTCATACACTAAACATGTATTTAATATTAATACAGTAAACATGTATTTAATATTAATACACTAAACATTTAGTTATTATTTGTACACTAAACATGTATTTAATATTAATACACTAAACATGTATTTAATATTAATACACTAAACATGTATTTAATATTTATACACTAATCATGTATTTAATATTAATACACTAATCATGTATTTAATATTTATACAGTAAACATGTATTGAATATTCATACACTAAACATGTATTTAATATTCATACACTAAACATGTATTTAATATTCGTACACTAAACATGTATTTAATATTAATACACTAAACATGTATTTAATATTTATACACTAAACATGTATTTAATATTAATACAAAAACATGTATTTCATTTTAATAAACTAAACATGTATTTAATATTCATACACTAAACATATATTTAACATTCATACACTAAACATGAATCTAATATTAATACACTAAACATGTATTTGAGATTTATACACTTAACATGCATTTAATATTAATACAAAAACATGTATTTAATTTTAATAAACTAAACATATATTTAATATTATTACACTAAACATATATTTAACATTTATACACTAAAACATGAATTTAATATTAATACACTTAACATGTATTTGAGATTTATACACTTAACATGTATTTAATATTAATACAAAAACATGTATTTAATTTTAATAAACTAAACATATATTTAATATTATTACACTAAACATGTATTTAATATTTATACACTAAACATGTATTTAATATTCATACACTAAACATTTAGTTATTATTTAGACACTAAACATGTATTTAATATTAATACACTAAACATGTATTTAATATTAATACACTAAACATTTAGTTATTATTTGTACACTAAACATGTATTTAATATTAATACACTAAACATGTATTTAATATTAATACACTAAACATGTATTTAATATTTATACACTAATCATGTATTTAATATTAATACACTAATCATGTATTTAATATTTATACAGTAAACATGTATTGAATATTCATACACTAAACATGTATATAATATTCATACACTAAACATGTATTTAATATTCGTACACTAAACATGTATTTAATATTAATACACTTAACATGTATTTAATATTTATACACTAAATATGTATTTAATATTAATACAAAAACATGTATTTCATTTTAATAAACTAAACATGTATTTAATATTCATACACTAAACATATATTTAACATTCATACACTAAACATGAATCTAATATTAATACACTAAACATGTATTTGAGATTTATACACTTAACATGCATTTAATATTAATACAAAAACATGTATTTAATTTTAATAAACTAAACATATATTTAATATTATTACACTAAACATATATTTAACATTTATACACTAAAACATGAATTTAATATTAATACACTTAACATGTATTTGAGATTTATACACTTAACATGTATTTAATATTAATACAAAAACATGTATTTAATTTTAATAAACTAAACATATATTTAATATTATTACACTAAACATGTATTTAATATTTATACACTAAACATGTATTTAATATTCATACACTAAACATTTAGTTATTATTTAGACACTAAACATGTATTTAATATTAATACACTAAACATGTATTTAATATTAATACACCAAACATGTATTTAATATTCATACACTAATCATGTATTTAGTATTAATACTCTAATCATGTATTTAATATTTATACACTAAATATGTATTTAATATCTATACACTTAACATGTATTTAATATTTATACACGAAACATGTATTTAATATTTATACACTAAAGATGTATTTAATATTAATACATTAAACATGTATTTAATATTCATACACTAAACATGTATTTAATATTCATACATTAAACATGTATTTAATATTTATACACTAAACATGTATTTAATATTCATACACTCAACATGTATTTAATATTAATACACTGATTATGTATTTAATATTAATACACTGATTATGTATTTAATAATCATATACTAAACGTATATGTAATTACACACTAATCATATATTTAATTTTCATACAGTAAACATGTATTTAATATTTATACACTAAACATGTATTTAATATTCATACAAAAACATTTATTTAATTTTAATAAACTAAACATATGTTTAATATTAATACACTAAACATGTATTAAATATTCATACACTAAACATTTATTTAATATTCATTCAATAAACATGTAGTTATTATTCTTACACTTAATATGCATTTAATATTAATACAAAAACATGTATTTAATTTTAATAAACTAATCATATATTTAATATTAATACACTAAATATGTATTTAATATTTTTACACTAAACGTGTATTTAATATTTATACACTAAAAGTGTATTTAATATTAATACACTAAACATGTATTTGATATTCATAAACCAAACATGTATTTAACATTCATACACTAATCATGTATTTAATATTCATACACTAAACATGTAGTTATTATTTATACACTAAACATGTATTTAATATTAATACACTAAACATGTATTTAATATTTATACACTAAACATGTATTTAATATTAATACACTAAATATGTATTTATTATACATCCACTAAACATGTATTTAATATTCATAAACTAAACATGTATTTAATATTCATACACTAAACGTGTATTTAATATTCATACACTAAACATGTATTTAATATTATTACACAACATGTATTTAAGTTTAATAAACTAAACATATATTTAATATTAATATACTAAACATGTATTTAATATTTATACAGTAAACATGTATTGAATATTCATACACTAAACATGTATTTAATATTATACACTAAACATGCATTTAATATTCATACACTAAACATGTATTTAATATTTATACACTAAACATGTATTTAATATTAATACACTGAACATGTATTTAATAGTTATACACTAATCATTATTTAATATTAATACACTATCCATCCATCCATCCATCATCTTCCGCTTATCCGAGGTCGGGTCGCGGGGGCAACAGCCTAAGCAGGGAAACCCAGACTTCCCTCTCCCCAGCCACTTCGTCTAGCTCTTCCTGGGGGATCCCGAGGCGTTCCCAGGCCAGCCGGGAGACATAGTCTTCCCAACGTGTCCTGGGTCTTCCCCGTGGCCTCCTACCGGTTGGACGTGCCCTAAACACCTCCCTAGGGAGGCGTTCGAGTGGCATCCTGACCAGATGCCCGAACCACCTCATCTGGCTCCTCTCGATGTGGAGGAGCAGCGGCTTTACTTTGAGTTCCTCCCGGATGGCAGAGCTTCTCACCCTATCTCTAAGGGAGAGCCCCGCCACACGGCGGAGGAAACTCATTTCGGCCGCTTGTACCCGTGATCTTATCCTTTCGGTCATGACCCAAAGCTCATGACCATAGGTGAGGATGGGAACGTAGATCGACCGGTAAATTGAGAGCTTTGCCTTCCGGCTCAGCTCCTTCTTCACCACAACGGATCGGTACAACGTCCGCATTACTGAAGACGCCGCACCGATCCGCCTGTCGATCTCACGATCCACTCTTCCCCCACTCGTGAACAAGACTCCTAGGTACTTGAACTCCTCCACTTGGGGCAGGGTCTCCTCCCCAACCCGGAGATGGCACTCCACCCTTTTCCGGGCGAGAACCATGGACTCGGATTTGGAGGTGCTGATTCTCATTCCGGTCGCTTCACACTCGGCTGCGAACCGATCCAGCGAGAGCTGAAGATCCCGGTCAGATGAAGCCATCAGGACCACATCATCTGCAAAAAGCAGAGACCTAATCCTGCGGCTACCAAACCGGAACCCCTCAACGCCTTGACTGCGCCTAGAAATTCTGTCCATAAAAGTTATGAACAGAATCGGTGACAAAGGACAGCCTTGGCGGAGTCCAACCCTCACTGGAAATGTGTTCGACTTACTGCCGGCAATGCGAACCAAGCTCTGGCACTGATCGTACAGGGAACGGACCGCCACAATAAGACAGTCCGATACCCCATACTCTCTGAGCACTCCCCACAGGACTTCCCGAGGGACACGGTCGAATGCCTTCTCCAAGTCCACAAAACACATGTAGACTGGTTGGGCAAACTCCCATGCACCCTCAAGAACCCTGCCGAGAGTATAGAGCTGGTCCACAGTTCCACGACCAGGACGAAAACCACACTGTTCCTCCTGAATCCGAGGTTCGACTATCCGACGTAGCCTCCTCTCCAGTACACCTGAATAAACCTTACCGGGAAGGCTGAGGAGTGTGATCCCACGATAGTTGGAACACACCCTCCGGTCCCCCTTCTTAAAGAGAGGAACCACCACCCCGGTCTGCCAATCCAGAGGTACCGCCCCCGATGTCCACGCGATGCTGCAAAGTCTTGTCAACCAAGACAGCCCCACAGCATCCAGAGCCTTAAGGAACTCCGGGCGGATCTCGTCCACCCCTGGGGCCTTGCCACCGAGGAGCTTTTTAACTACCTCAGCGACCTCAGCCCCAGAAATAGGAGAGTCCACCACAGATTCCCCAGGCACTGCTTCCTCATAGGAAGACGTGTTGGTGGGATTGAGGAGGTCTTCGAAGTATTCCTTCCACCTATCCACAACATCCGCAGTCGAGGTCAGCAGAACACCATCCGCACCATACACGGTGTTGATAGTGCACTGCTTCCCCTTCCTGAGGCGGCGGACGGTGGTCCAGAATCGCTTCGAAGCCGTCCGGAAGTCGTTTTCCATGGCTTCCCCGAACTCTTCCCATGTCCGAGTTTTTGCCTCCGCGACCGCTGAAGCTGCACACCGCTTGGCCTGTCGGTACCTGTCCACTGCCTCCGGAGTCCTATGAGCCAAAAGGACCCGATAGGACTCCTTCTTCAGCTTGACGGCATCCCTCACCGCTGGTGTCCACCAAGGGGTTTTAGGATTGCCGCCCCGACAGGCACCAACTACCTTGCGGCCACAGCTCCGATCTGCCGCCTCGACAATAGAGGTGCGGAACATGGTCCACTCGGACTCAATGTCCAGCACCTCCCTCGTGACATGTTCAAAGTTCTTCCGGAGGTGGGAATTGAAACTTTGTCTGACAGGAGACTCTGCCAGACGTTCCCAGCAGACCCTCACAATGCGTTTGGGCCTCCCAGGTCTGTCCGGCATCCTCCCCCACCATCGCAGCCAACTCACCACCAGGTGGTGATCGGTAGAAAGCTCCGCCCCTCTCTTCACCCGAGTGTCCAAAACATGTGGCCGCAAATCCGATGACACAACTACAAAGTCGATCATGGAACTGCGACCTAGGGTATCCTGGTGCCAAGTGCACATATGGACACCCTTATGTTTGAACATGGTGTTTGTTATGGACAAACTGTGACGAGCACAAAAGTCCAATAACAAAACACCACTCGGGTTCAGATCCGGGCGGCCATTCTTCCCAATCACGCCTCTCCAGGTTTCACTGTCGTTGCCAACGTGAGCGTTGAAGTCTCCCAGTAGGACAAGGGAATCACCCGGGGGAGCACTTTCCAGTACTCCCTCGAGTGTTCCCAAAAAGGGTGGGTACTCTGAACTGCTGTTTGGTGCATAAGCACAAACAACAGTCAGGACCCGTCCCCCCACCCGAAGGCGGAGGGAGGCTACCCTTTCGTCCACCGGGTTGAACTCCAACGTACAGGCTTTGAGCCGGGGGGAAACAAGAATTGCCACCCCAGCCCGTCGCCTCTCACTGCCGGCAACGCCAGAGTGGAAGAGGGTCCAATCCCTCTCGAGAGAAGTGGTTCCAGAGCCCTTGCTGTGCGTCGAAGTGAGTCCAACTATATCCAGCCGGAATTTCTCGACTTCGCGCACTAGCTCAGGCTCCTTCCCCCCCAGTGACGTGACGTTCCACGTCCCAAGAGCTAGCTTCTGTAGCCGAGGATCGGACCGCCAAGTGCCCTGCCTTCGGCTGTCGCCCAGCTCACAATGCACCCGACCTCTATGGCCCCTGCTATGGGTGGTGAGCCCATTGGAGGGGTGACCCACGTTGCCTCTTCGGGCTGTGCCCGGCCGGGCCCCATGGGAACAGGCCCGGCCACCAGGCGCTCGCCATCGTGCCCCACCTCCGGGCCTGGCTCCAGAGGGGGGCCCCGGTGACCCGCGTCCGGGCGAGGGAAATCTGGGTCCATGGTTTTTCATCTTCATAAAGGTCTTCGAGCTGCTCTTTGTCTGATCCCTCACCTAGAACCTGTTTGCCTTGGGAGACCCTACCGGACAACATAGCTCCTAGGATCATTGGGACACGCAAACTCCTCTACCACGATAAGGTTGCAGCTCAGAGAGGAGTATTATTTATTTATTAGTGTATTAATACACTAATCATGTATTTAATATTTATACACTAAACATGTATTTAATATTCATACATTAAAAATGTATTTAATATTCATACACTAAACATGTATTTAATATTCATACATTAAACATGTATTTAATATTCATACACTAAGCATGTATTTAATATTCGTAAACGAAACATGTATTTAATATTTATACACTAAACATGTATTTAATATTCATACATTAAACATGTATTTAATATTCATACACTAAACATGTATTCAATATTTATACACTAAACATGTATTTAATATTCATACACTAAACATGTATTTAATATTTATACAAAAACATGTATTTAATTTTAATAAACTAAACATATATTTAATATTAATACACTAAACATGTATTTAATATTCATACACTAAACATGTAGTTATTATTTATACACTAAACATGTATTTAGTATTAATACAGTAAATATGTATTTAATATTAATACACTAAACATGTATTTAATATTAATACAAAAAATGTATTTAATTTTAATAAACTAAATATATATTTAATATTAATACACTAAACATGTATTTAATATTCATACACTAAACATGTATTTAATATTAATACACTGATTATGTATTTAATATTAATGCACTGATTATGTATTTAATAATCATATACTAAACGTATATGTAATTACACACTAATCATATATTTAATTTTCATACAGTAAACATGTATTTAATATTTATACACTAAACATGTATTTAATATTCATACAAAAACATTTATTTAATTTTAATAAACTAAACATATATTTAATATTAATACACTAAACTTGTATTAAATATTCATACACTAAACATTTATTTAATATTCATTCAATAAACATGTAGTTATTATTCTTACACTTAATATGTATTTAATATTAATACAAAAACATGTATTTAATTTTAATAAACTAATCATATATTTAATATTAATACACTAAACATGTATTTAATATTTTTACTCTAAACGTGTATTTAATATTTATACACTAAAAGTGTATTTAATATTAATACACTAAACATGTATTTAATATTCATAAACTAAACATGTATTTAACATTTATACACTAATCATGTATTTAATATTCATACATAGCTCGGTTGGTAGAGTGGCCGTGCCAGCAACTTGAGGGTTGCAGGTTCGATTCCCGCTTGTGCCATCCTAGTTAGTGCCGTTGTGTCCTTGAGCAAGACACTTTACCTACCCGCTCCCAGTGCCACCCACACTGGTTTGAATGTAACTTAGATATTGGGTGTCACTATGTAAAGCGCTCTGAGTCACTTGAGAAAAGCGCTATATAAATATACTTCACTAAACATGTAGTTATTATTTATACACTAAACATGTATTTAATATTAATACACTAAATATGTATTTATTATATATCCACTAAACATGTATTTAATATTCATAAACTAAACATGTATTTAATATTCATACACTAAACGTGTATTTAATATTCATACACTAAACATGTATTTAATATTAATACACAACATGTATTTAAGTTTAATAAACTAAACATATATTTAATATTAATATACTAAACATGTGTTTAATATTTATACAGTAAACATGTATTGAATATTCATACACTAAACATGTATTTAATATTATACACTAAACATGCATTTAATATTCATACACTAAACATGTATTTAATATTTATACACTAAACATGTATTTAATATTAATACACTGAACATGTATTTAATAGTTATACACTAATCATTATTTAATATTAATACACTAATCATGTATTTAATATTTATACACTAAACATGTATTTAATATTCATACATTAAAAATGTATTTAATATTCATACACTAAACATGTATTTAATATTCATACATTAAACATGTATTTGATATTCATACACTAAGCATGTATTTAATATTCGTAAATGAAACATGTATTTAATATTTATACACTAAACATGTATTTAATATTTATACACTAAACATGTATTAAATATTCATACACTAAACATGTATTTAATATTTATAATAAAACATGTATTTAATTTTAATAAACTAAACATATATTTAATATTAATACACTAAACATGTATTTAATATTCATACACTAAACATGTAGTTATTATTTATACACTAAACATGTATTTAATATTAATACAGTAAATATGTATTTAATATTAATACACTAAACATGTATTTAATATTAATACAAAAACATGTATTTAATTTTAATAAACTAAATATATATTTAATATTAATACACTAAACATGTATTTAATATTCATAAACTAAACATGTATTTAACATTTATACACTATACATGTATTTAATATTCATACACTAAACATGTATTTAATTTTTAATAAACTAAACATATATTTAATATTAATACACTAAAGATGTATTTAATATTTATACACTAAACATGGGTCTAATATTCATACACTAAACATGTAGTTATTATTCATACACTAAACATGTATTTAATATTAATACAGTAAACATGTATTAAATATTTATACACTAAACATGTATTTAATATTCATTCAATAAACATGTAGTTATTATTCTTACACTTAATATGTATTTAATATTAATACAAAAACATGTATTTAATTTTAATAAACTAAACATATATTTGATATTAATACAATAAAAAAATTATTTAATATTTATTCACTAAACATGTATTTAATATTCATACACTAAACATGTAGTTATTATTTATACACTAAACATGTATTTAATATTAATACAGTAAACATGTATTAAATATTCATACACTAAACATGTATTTAATATTAATACAAAAACATGTATTTAATTTTAATAAACGAAATATACATTTAATATTAATACACTAAACATGTATTTAATATTTTTACACTAAACGTGTATTTAATATTCATACACTAAAAGTGTATTTAATATTCATACACTAAACATGTGTTTAATATTAATACACTAAACATGTATTTAATATTTTACAATAAACATGTATTCAATATTCATACACTAAACATGTATTTAATATTCATACACTAAACATGTATTTAATATTAATACAAAAACATGTATTTAATTGTAATAAACTAAATACATATTTAATATTAATACACTAAACATGTATTTAATATTCATAAACTAAACATGTATTTAACATTCATACACTAAACATGTATTTAATATTAATACACTAAACATGTATTTAATATTAATACACTAAACATGTATTTAATATTTATACAGTAAACATGTATTGAATATTCACACACTAAACATGTATTTAATATTCATACACTAAACATGTATTTAATATTCATACACTAAACATGTATTTAATATTAATACACTAAACATGTATTTAATATTTATACACTAAACATGTATTTAATATTAATACAAAAACATGTATTTAATATCATTACACTAAACATGTATTTAATATTTATACACTGAACATGTATTTAATATTCATACACTAAACATTTTGTTATTATTTATACACTAAACATGTATTTAATATTAATACACTAAACATGTATTTAATATTAATACACTAAACATGTATTTAATATTAATACACTAAACATGTATTTAATATTTATACACTAATCATGTATTTGATATTAATACACTAATTATGTATTTAATATTTATACACTAAATATGTATTTAATATTTATACACTTAACATGTATTTAATATTTATACACTAAATATGTATTTAATATTCATACATTAAAAATGTATTTAATATTCATACACTAAACATGTATTTAATATTCATACATTAAACATGTATTTAATATTTATACACTAAACATGTATTTAATATTCGTACACGAAACATGTATTTAATATTTATACACTAAACATGTATTTAATATTCATACATTAAACATGTATTTAATATTCATACACTAAACATGTATTGAATATTCATACACTAAACATTTATTTAATATTTATACACTAAACATGTATTTAATATTAATACAAAAACATGTATTTAGTTTTAATAAACTAAACATATATTTAATATTATTACACTAAACATGTATTTAATATTTATACACTAAACATGTATTTAATAGTCATACACTAAACATGTAGTTATTATTTATACACTAAACATGTATTTAATATTAATACACTAAACATGTATTTAATATTTATACACTGAACATGTATTTAATAGTTATACACTAATCATGTATTTAATATTCATACACTAAATATGTATTTAATATTCATACACTTAACATGTATTTAATAATTATACACGAAACATGTATTTAATATATATACACTAAACATGTATTTGATATTCCTACATTAAAAATGTATTTAATATTCATACACTAAACATGAATTTAATATTCATACATTAAACATGTATTTAATATTTATACACTAAACATGTATTTAATATTCGTACACGAAACATGTATTTAATATTTATACACTAAACATCTTTTTAATATTCATACATTAAACATGTATTTAATATTCATACACGAAACATGTATTTAATATTTATACACTAAACATGTATTTAATATTCATACACTAAACATGTATTTAATATTTATACAAAAACATGTAGTTATTATTTATACACTAAACATGTATTTAATATTAATACAGTAAACATGTATTTAATATTAATACACTAAAAATGTATTTAATATTAATACAAAAACATGTATTTAATTTTAATAAACTAAATATATATTTAATATTAATACACTAAACATGTATTTAATATTCATGAACTAAACATGTATTTAACATTTATACACTAAACATGTATTTAATATTCATACACTAAACATGTATTTAATTTTTAATAAACTAAACATATATTTAATATTAATACACTAAACATGTATTTAATATTTATACACTAAACATGTATTTAATATTCATACACTAAACATGTAGTTATTATTCATACACTAAACATGTATTTAATATTAATACAGTAAACATGTATTAAATATTTATACACTAAACATGTATTTAATATTAATACAAAAACATGTATTTAATTTTAATAAACTAAATATATATTTAATATTCGTACACGAAACATGTATTTAATATTTATACACTAAACATGTATTTAATATTCATACATTAAACATGTATTTAATATTCATACACTAAACATGTATTTAATATTTATACATTAAACATGTATTTAATATTCATACACTAAACCTGTTTTTTATATTTATACACTAAACATGTATTTAATATTTATACACTAAATATGTATTTAATATTCATACACTAAACATGTATTTAATATTAATACACTGAACATGTGTTTAATAATCATATACTAAACGTATATGTAATCATATACTAATCATATATTTAATATTCATTTAGTAAACATGTATTTATTATCCTCTAAATAAGGCACACTTGGAAATAATGAATTTCTTTATGCGTGCAGTTGCGGCAGAAGTCCACAGGAGGGCGCACGTTCCCTCTTAATAAGTCCGGTCCTCTCCGTCTCTCTATCTCTCTTTTTCCTTTTTTTTTGTTTCTTTTATTTTTTTTTACATAAGTTTGGTTTCTCATACACTTATATTTATACACTAAACATGTATTTAATATTAATACATTAAACATGTATTTAATATTTATACACTAAACATGTATTTAATATTAGTACAAAAACATGTATTTAATTTTAATAAACTAAACATATATTTAATATTAATACACTAAACATGTATTTAATATTAATACAAAAACATGCATTTAATTTTAATAAACTAAACATATATTTAATATTAATACACTAAACATGTATTAAATATTCATACACTAAACATTTATTTAATATTCATTCAATAAACATGTAGTTATTATTCTTACACTTAATATGTATTTAATATTAATACAAAAACATGTATTTAATTTTAATAAACTAATCATATATTTAATATTAATACACTAAACATGTATTTAATAATTTTACACTAAACGTGTATTTAATATTTATACACTAAAAGTGTATTTAATATTAATACACTAAACATGTATTTAATATTTATACACTAAACATGTATTTAATATTCATACACTAAACATGTATTTAATATTAATACACTAAACATGTATTTAATATTTATACACTAAACATGTATTTAATATTCATAAACTAAACATGTATTTAACATTTATACACTAAACATGTATTTAATATTCATACACTAAACATGTAGTTATTATTTATACACTAAACATGTATTTAATATTAATACACTAAACATGTATTTAATATTTATACACTAAACATGTATTTAATATTAATACACTAAATATGTATTTATTATATATCCACTAAACATGTATTTAATATTCATAAACTAAACATGTATTTAATATTCATACACTAAACGTGTATTTAATATTCATACACTAAACATGTATTTAATATTAATACAAAACATGTATTTACGTTTAATAAACTAAACATATATTTAATATTAATACACTAAACATGTATTTAATATTTATACAGTAAACATGTATTGAATATTCACACACTAAACATGTATTTAATATTATACACTAAACATGCATTTAATATTCATACACTAAACATGTATTTAATATTTATACACTAAACATATATTTAATATTAATACAAAAACATGTATTTAATTTTAATAAACTAAACATATATTTAATATTATTACACTAAACATGTATTTAATATTTATACACTGAACATGTATTTAATAGTTATACACTAAACATGTAGTTATTATTCATACACTAAACATGTATTTAATATTCATACACTAAACATGTATTTAATATTAATACACTGAATATGTATTTATTATATATCCACTAAACATGTATTTAATATTCATAAACTAAATATATATTTAATATTAATACACTAAACATGTATTTAATATTAATACACTAAACATGTATTTAATATGTTTACACTAAACATGTATTTAATATTCATACACTAAACATGTATTTAATATTAATACAAAACACGTATTTAATTGTAATAAACTAAATATATATTTAATATTAATACACTAAACATGTATTTAATATTCATAAACTAAACATGTATTTAACATTTATACACTAAACATGTATTTAATATTCATACATTAAACATGTATTTAATATTTATACACTAAACATGTATTTAATATTCGTACACAAAACATGTATTTAATATTTATACACTGAACATGTATTTAATATTCATACATTAAACATGTATTTAATATTCATACACTAAACATGTATTTAATATTTATACACTAAACATGTATTTAATATTCATACACTAAACATGTATTTCATATTCATACACTAATGATATATTTAATATTTATACACTAAACATGTATTTAATATTCATACACTAAACATGTATTTAATATTTATACACTAAACATGTATTTAATATTTTTACACTAAACGTGTATTTAATATTCATACACTAAACGTGTATTTAATATTAATACACTAAACATGTATTTAATATTTATACACTAAACATGTATTTAATATTCATATACTAAACATGTATTTAATATTAATACACTAAACATGTATTTAATAGTTATACACTAAACATGTATTTAATATTCATAAACTAAACATGTATTTAACTTTTATACACTAAACATGTATTTAATATTCATACACTAAACATGTAGTTATTATTTATACACTAAACATGTATTTAATATTAATACACTAAACATGTATTTAATATTTATACACTAAACATGTATTTAATATTAATACACTAAATATGTATTTATTGTATATCCACTAAACATGTTTTTATATTCATAAACTAAACATGTATTTAATATTCATACACTAAACGTGTATTTAATATTCATACACTAAACATGTATTTAATATTAATACAAAACATGTATTTACGTTTAATAAACTAAACATATATTTAATATTAATACACTAAACATGTATTTAATATTTATACAGTAAACATGTATTGAATATTCACACACTAAACATGTATTTAATATTATACACTAAACATGCATTTAATATTCATACACTAAACATGTATTTAATATTTATACACTAAACATATATTCAATATTAATACAAAAACATGTATTTAATTTTAATAAACTAAACATATATTTAATATTATTACACTAAACATGTATTTAATATTTATACACTGAACATGTGTTTAATAGTTATACACTAAACATGTAGTTATTATTCATACACTAAACATGTATTTAATATTAATACACTAAATATGTATTTATTATATATCCACTAAACATGTATTTAATATTCATAAACTAAATATATATTTAATATTAATACACTAAACATGTATTTAATATTAATACACTAAACATGTATTTAATATGTTTACACTAAACATGTATTTAATATTCATACACTAAACATTTATTTAATATTCATACACTAAACATGTATTTAATATTCATACAAAACACGTATTTTATTGTAATAAACTAAATGTATATTTAATATTAATACACTAAACATGTATTTAATATTCATAAACTAAACATGTATTTAACATTCATACACTAAACATGTATTTAATATTCATACATTAAAGATGTATTTAATATTTATACACTAAACATGTATTTAATATTCGTACACGAAACATGTATTTAATATTTATACACTAAACATGTATTTAATATTCATACATTAAACATGTATTTAATATTCATACACTAAACATGTATTTAATATTTATACACTAAACATGTATTTAATATTCATACACTAAACATGTATTTAATATTCATACACTAAACATATATTTAATATTTATACACTAAACATGTATGTAATATTCATACACTAAACATGTATTTAATATTTATACACTAAATATGTATTTAATATTCATACACTAAACATGTATTTAATATTAATACACTGAACATGTATGTAATAATCATATACTAAACGTATATGTAATCATATACTAATCATATATTTAATATTCATTTAGTAAACATGTATTTATTATCCTCTAAATAAGGCACACTTGGAAATAATGAATTTCTTTATGCATGCAGTTGCGGCAGAAGTCCACAGGAGGGCGCACGTTCCCTCTTAATAAGTCCGGTCCTCTCCGTCTCTCTATCTCTCTTTTTCCTTTTTTTTTGTTTCTTTTATTTTTTTTACATAAGTTTGGTTTCTCATACACTTATATTTATACACTAAACATGTATTTAATATTAATACACTAAACATGTATTTAATATTTATACACTAAACATGTATTTAATATTAATACAAAAACATGTATTTAATTTTAATAAACTAAATATATATTTAATATTCATACACTAAACATGTATTTAATATTCATACATTAAACATGTATTTAATATTCATACACTAAACATGTATTTAATATTTATACACTAAACATGTATTTAATATTCATACACTAAACATGTGTTTAATATTTATACACTAAACATGTATTTATTATTAATACAAAAACATGTATTTAAGTTTAATAAACAAAACATGTATTTAATATTAATACACTGAACATGTATTTAATAATCATATACTAAACGTATATGTAATTATACACTAATCATATATTTAATATTCATTCAGTAAACATGTATTTATTATCCTCTAAATAAGGCACACTTGGAAATAATGAATTTCTTTATGCGTGCAGTTGCGGCAGAAGTCCACAGGAGGGCGCACGTTCCCTCTTAATAAGTCCGGTCCTGTCCGTCTCTCTATCTCTCTTTTTCCTTTTTTTTTGTTTCTTTTATTTTTTTTTACATAAGTTTGGTTTCTCAAACACTTATATTTATACACTAAACATGTATTTAATATTAATACACTAAACATGTATTTAATATTTATACACTAAACATGTATTTAATATTAATACAAAAACATGTATTTAATTTTAATAAACCACACATTTATTTAATATTCATACACTAAACATGTATTTAATATTTATACAGTAAACATGTATTGAATATTCACACACTAAACATGTATTTAATATTATACACTAAACATGCATTTAATATTCATACACTAAACATGTATTTAATATTTATACACTAAACATATATTCAATATTAATACAAAAACATGTATTTAATTTTAATAAACTAAACATATATTTAATATTATTACACTAAACATGTATTTAATATTTATACACTGAACATGTGTTTAATAGTTATACACTAAACATGTAGTTATTATTCATACACTAAACATGTATTTAATATTAATACACTAAATATGTATTTATTATATATCCACTAAACATGTATTTAATATTCATAAACTAAATATATATTTAATATTAATACACTAAACATGTATTTAATATTAATACACTAAACATGTATTTAATATGTTTACACTAAACATGTATTTAATATTCATACACTAAACATTTATTTAATATTCATACACTAAACATGTATTTAATATTCATACAAAACACGTATTTTATTGTAATAAACTAAATGTATATTTAATATTAATACACTAAACATGTATTTAATATTCATAAACTAAACATGTATTTAACATTCATACACTAAACATGTATTTAATATTCATACATTAAAGATGTATTTAATATTTATACACTAAACATGTATTTAATATTCGTACACGAAACATGTATTTAATATTTATACACTAAACATGTATTTAATATTCATACATTAAACATGTATTTAATATTCATACACTAAACATGTATTTAATATTTATACACTAAACATGTATTTAATACTCATACACTAAACATGTATTTAATATTCATACACTAAACATATATTTAATATTTATACACTAAACATGTATGTAATATTCATACACTAAACATGTATTTAATATTTATACACTAAATATGTATTTAATATTCATACACTAAACATGTATTTAATATTAATACACTGAACATGTATGTAATAATCATATACTAAACGTATATGTAATCATATACTAATCATATATTTAATATTCATTTAGTAAACATGTGTTTATTATCCTCTAAATAAGGCACACTTGGAAATAATGAATTTCTTTATGCATGCAGTTGCGGCAGAAGTCCACAGGAGGGCGCATGTTCCCTCTTAATAAGTCCGGTCCTCTCCGTCTCTCTATCTCTCTTTTTCCTTTTTTTTTGTTTCTTTTATTTTTTTTACATAAGTTTGGTTTCTCATACACTTATATTTATACACTAAACATGTATTTAATATTAATACACAAAACATGTATTTAATATTTATACACTAAACATGTATTTAATATTAATACAAAAACATGTATTTAATTTTAATAAACTAAACATATATTTAATATTCATACACTAAACATGTATTTAACATTTATACACTAAACATGTATTTAATATTAATACACTAAACATGTATTTAATATTAATACACTAAACATGTATTTAATATTAATACAAAAACATGTATTTAATTTTAATAAACTAAACATATATTTAATATTAATAAACTAAACATGTATTTAATATTAATACAAAAACATGTATTTAATTTTAATAAACTAAACACATACTTAATATGAATACACTAAACATGTATTAAATATTCATACACTAAACATGTATTTAATATTCATTCAATAAACATGTAGTTATTATTCTTACACTAAACATGTATTTAATATTAATACAAAAACATGTATTTAATTTTAATAAACTAAACATATATTTAATATTCATACACTAAACATGTATTTAACATTTATACACTAAACATGTATTTAATATTAATACACTAAACATGTATTTAATATTAATACACTAAACATGTATTTAATATTAATACAAAAACATGTATTTAATTTTAATAAACTAAACATATATTTAATATTAATAAACTAAACATGTATTTAATATTAATACAAAAACATGTATTTAATTTTAATAAACTAAACACATACTTAATATGAATACACTAAACATGTATTAAATATTCATACACTAAACATGTATTTAATATTCATTCAATAAACATGTAGTTATTATTCTTACACTTAATATGTATTTAATATTCATACACTAAACATGTATTTAATATTCATAAACTAAACATGTATTTAACATTCATACACTAAACATGTATTTAATATTTATACACTAAACCTGTAGTTATTATTCATACACTAAACATGTATTTAATATTAATACACAAAACCTGTATTTAATACTTATACACTAAACATGTATTTAATATTAATACAAAAACATTTATTTAATTTTAATAAAGTAAACACATATTTAATAATAATACACTAAACATGTATTTAATATTTATACACTAAACATGTATTTAATATTTATACACTAAACATGTATTTAATATTAATACACTAAATATTTATTTATTATTTATCCACTAAACATGTATTTAATATTTATACACTAAACATGTATTCAATATTAATACAAAAACATGTATTTAAGTTTAATACACTAGACATGTATTTAATATTTATACACAAACATGTATTTAATATTCATACACTAAACATGTATTTAATATTAATACACTAAACATGTATTTAATATTCATACACTAAACATGTATTTAATATTAATACACTGAACATGTATTTAATAATCATATACCAAACATATATGTAATTATATACTAATCATATATTTAATATTCATACAGTAAACATGTATTTATTATCCTCTAAATAAGGCACACTTGGAAATAATGAATTTCTTTATGTGTGCAGTTGCGGCAGAAGTCCACAGGAGGGCGCACGTTCCCTCTTAATATGCCCGGTCCTCTCCGTCTCTCTTTCTCTCTCTCTTTTTCCTTTTTTTTTGTTTCTTTTATTTTTTTTTTTACATAAGTTTTGTTACTCATATACTTATATTTATACACTAAACATGTATTTAATATTTATACAGTAAACAAGTATTTAATATTAATACAAAAACATGTATTTAATATTCATACACTAAACATGTATTTAATATTAATACACTAAACATGTATTTAATATTTATACACTAAACATGTATTTAATATTAATACAAAAACAAGTATTTAATTTTAATAAACTTAATATATATTTAATATTAATACACTAAATATGTATTTAATATTCATAAACGAAACATGTATTTAACATTTATACACTAAACATGTATTTAATATTCATAAACTAAACATGTATTTAACATTCATACACTAAACATGTATTTAATATTAATACACTAAACCTGTATTTAATATTTATACACTAAACATGTATTTAATATTAATACAGTAAACATGTATTAAATATTTATACACTAATCATCAATTTAATATTCATTCAATAAACATGTAGTTATTATTCTTACACTTAATATGTATTTATATTAATACAAAAACATGTATTTAATTTTAATAAACTAAACATATATTTAATATTAATACACTAAACATGTATTTAATATTTATACACTAAACATGTATTTAATATTCATACACTAAACATGTAGTTATTATTTATACACTAAACATGTATTTAATATTAATACAGTAAACATGTATTAAATATTTATACACTAAACATGTATTTAATATTAATACAAAAACATGTATTTAATTTTAATAAACTAAATATATATTTAATATTAATACACTAAACATGTATTTAATATGTTTACACTAAACGTGTATTTAATATTCAGACACTAAAAGTGTATTTAATATTCATACACTAAACATGTGTTTAATATTAATACACTAAACATGTAGTTATTATTCATACACTAAACATGTATTTAATATTTATACACTAAACATGTATTTAATATTAATACACTAAATATCTATTTAATATTTTTACACTAAACATGTATTTAATATTCATACACTAAACATGTATTTAATATTCATACACTAAACATGTATTTAATATTAATACAAAAACATGTATTTAATTGTAATAAACTAAATATATATTTAATATTAATACACTAAACATGTATTTAATATTCATAAACTAAACATGTATTTAACATTCATACACTAAACAAGTATTTAATATTCATACACTAAACATGTAATTATTATTTATACACTAAACATGTATTTAATATTAATACACTAAACATGTATTTAATATTAATGCACTAAACATGTATTTAATATTTATACACTAAACATGTATTTAATATTCATACACTAAACATGTATTTAATATTAATACACTAAACATGTATTTAATATTTATACACTAAACATGTATTTAATATTAATACAAAACATGTATTTAATTTCAATAAACTAAACATATATTTAATATTATTACACTAAACATGTATTTAACATTTATACACTGAACATGTATTTAATATTCATACACTAAACATTTAGTTATTAATCATACACTAAACATGTATTTAATATTAATACACTAAACATGTATTTAATATAATACACTAAACACGTATTTAATATGAATACACTAAACATGTATTAAATATTCATACACTAAACATGTATTTAATATTCATTCAATAAACATGTAGTTATTATTCTTACACTTAATATGTATTTAATATTCATACACTAAACATGTATTTAATATTCATAAACTAAACATGTATTTAACATTCATACACTAAACATGTATTTAATATTTATACACTAAACCTGTAGTTATTATTCATACACTAAACATGTATTTAATATTAATACACAAAACCTGTATTTAATACTTATACACTAAACATGTATTTAATATTAATACAAAAACATTTATTTAATTTTAATAAAGTAAACACATATTTAATAATAATACACTAAACATGTATTTAATATTTATACACTAAACATGTATTTAATATTTATACACTAAACATGTATTTAATATTAATACACTAAATATTTATTTATTATTTATCCACTAAACATGTATTTAATATTTATACACTAAACATGTATTCAATATTAATACAAAAACATGTATTTAAGTTTAATACACTAGACATGTATTTAATATTTATACACAAACATGTATTTAATATTCATACACTAAACATGTATTTAATATTAATACACTAAACATGTATTTAATATTCATACACTAAACATGTATTTAATATTCATACATTAAACATGTATTTAATATTCATACACTAAACATGTATTTAATATTCATACACTAAACATGTATTTAATATTCATACACTAAACATGTATTTAATATTTATACACTAAACATGTATTTATTATTAATACAAAAACATGTATTTAAGTTTAATAAACAAAACATGTATTTAATATTAATACACTGAACATGTATTTAATAATCATATACTAAACGTATATGTAATTATATACTAATCATATATTTAATATTCATACAGTAAACATGTATTTATTATCCTCTAAATAAGGCACACTTGGAAATAATGAATTTCTTTAAGTGTGCAGTTGCGGCAGAAGTCCACAGGAGGACGCACGTTCCCTCTTAATATGCCCGGTCCTCTCCGTCTCTCTCACTCTTTCTTTTTCCTTTTTTTTTGTTTCTTTTATATTTTTTTTTTACATAAGTTTTGTTACTCATACACTTATATTTATACACTAAACATGTAATTAATATTCATACATTAAAAATGTATTTAATATTCATACACTAAACATGTAATTAATATTCTTACATTAAACATGTATTTAATATTTATACACTAAACATGTATTTAATATTCGTACACGAAACATGTATTTAATATTTATACACGAAACATGTATTTAATATTCATACATTAAACATGTATTTAATATTCATACACTAAACATGTATTTAATATTCATACACTAAACATGTAGTTATTATTTATACACTAAACATGTATTTAATATTAATACAGTAAACATGTATTTAATATTAATACACTAAACATGTATTTAATATTAATACAAAAACATGTATTTAATTTTAATAAACTAAATATATATTTAATATTAATACACTAAACATGTATTTAATATTCATAAACTAAACATGTATTTAACATTTTTACACTAAACATGTATTTAATATTCATACACTAAACATGTATTTAATTTTTAATAAACTAAACATATATTTAATATTAATACACTAAACATGTATTTAATATTTCTACACTAAACATGTATTTAATATTCATACACTAAACATGTAGTTATTATTTATACACTAAACATGTATTTTATATTAATACAGTAAACATGTATTAAATATTTATACACTAAACATGTATTTAATATTAATACAAAAACATGTATTTAATTTTAATAAACTAAATATATATTTAATATTAATACACTAAACCTGTATTTAATATTCATACACTAAACATGTATTTAATATTAATACAGTAAACATGTGTTAAATATTTATACACTAAACATGTATTTAATATTCATACACTAAACATGTAGTTATTATTTATACACTAAACATGTATTTAATATTAATACAGTAAACATGTATTAAGTATTTATACACTAAACATGTATTTAATATTAATACAAAAACATGTATTTAATTTTAATAAACTAAATATATATTTAATATTAATACACTAAACATGTATTTAATATTCATAAACTAAACATGTATTTAACATTTATACACTAAACATGTATTTAATATTCATACACTAAACATGTATTTAATTTTTAATAAACTAAACATATATTTAATATTAATACACTAAACATGTATTTAATATTTCTACACTAAACATGTATTTAATATTCATACACTAAACATGTAGTTATTATTTATACACTAAACATGTATTTTATATTAATACAGTAAACATGTATTAAATATTTATACACTAAACATGTATTTAATATTAATACAAAAACATGTATTTAATTTTAATAAACTAAATATATATTTAATATTAATACACTAAACATGTATTTAATATTCGTACACTAAACATGTATTTAATATTAATACAGTAAACATGTGTTAAATATTTATACACTAAACATGTATTTAATATTCATACACTAAACATGTAGTTATTATTTATACACTAAACATGTATTTAATATTAATACAGTAAACATGTATTAAATATTTATACACTAAACATGTATTTAATATTAATACAAAAACATGTATTTAATTTTAATAAACTAAATATATATTTAATATTAATACACTAAACATGTATTTAATATTCATACACTAAACATGTATTTAATAATCATATACCAAACATATATGTAATTATATACTAATCATATATTTAATATTCATACAGTAAACATGTATTTATTATCCTCTAAATAAGGCACACTTGGAAATAATGAATTTCTTTATGTGTGCAGTTGCGGCAGAAGTCCACAGGAGGGCGCACGTTCCCTCTTAATATGCCCGGTCCTCTCCGTCTCTCTCTCTCTCTTTTTCCTTTTTTTTTGTTTCTTTTATTTTTTTTTTTTACATAAGTTTTGTTACTCATACATTTATATTTATACACTAAACATGTATTTAATATTAATATACTAAACATGTATTTAATATTTATACACTAAACATGTATTTAATATTAATACAAAAACATGTATTTAATTTTAATACACTAAACATATATTTAATATTAATACACTAAATATGTATTTATTATATATCCACTAAACATGTATTTAATATTCATAAACTAAACATGTATTTAATATTCATACACTAAACGTGTATTTAATATTCATACACTAAACATGTATTTAATATTAATACAAAACATGTATTTAAGTTTAATAAACTAAACATATATTTAATATTAATACACTAAATATTTATTTAATATTTATACAGTAAACATGTATTGAATATTCATACACTAAACATGCATTTAATATTCATACACTAAACATGTATTTAATATTAATACAAAAACATGTATTTAATTTTAATAAACTAAACATATATTTAATATTATTACACTAAACCTGTATTTAATATTTATACACTGAACATGTAATTAATAGTTATACACTAATCATGTATTTAATATTAATACACTAATCATGTATTTAATATTCATACACTAAATATGTATTTAATATTCATACACTTAACATGTATTTAATATTTATTCACAAAACATGTATTTAATATTTATACACTAAACATGTATTTAATATTCATACATTGAAAATTCATTTAATATTCATACACTAAACATGTATTTAATATTCATACATTAAACATGTATTTAATATTAATACACTAAACATGTATTTAATATTCGTACACGAAACATGTATTTAATATTTATACACTAAACATGTATTTAATATTCATACATTAAACATGTATTTAATATTCATACACTAAACATGTATTTAATATTCATACACTAAACATGTATTTAATATTTATACAAAAACATGTATTTAATTTTAATAAACTAAACATATATTTAATATTAATACACTAAACATGTATTTAATATTTATACACTAAACATGTATTTAATATTCATACACTAAACATGTAATTATTATTTATACACTAAACATGTATTTAATATTAATACAGTAAACATGTATTTAATATTAATACACTAAACATTTAGTTATTATTTATACACTAAACATGTATTTAATATTAATACTCTAAACATGTATTTAATATTAATACACTAAACATGTATTTAATATTAATACACTAAACATGTATTTAATATTTATACACTAATCATGTATTTAATATTAATACACTAATCATGTATTTAATATTTATACACTAAATATGTATTTAATATTTATACACTTAACATGTATTTATTATTAATACACTAAATATGTTTTTAATATTCATACATTAAAAATGTATTTAATATTCATACACTAAACATGTAATTAATATTCATACATTAAACATGTATTTAATATTCGTACACGAAACATGTATTTATAATTTATACACTAAACATGCATTTAATATTCATACATTAAACATGTATTTAATATTCATACACTAAACATGTATTTAATATTTATACACTAAATATGTATTTAATATTCATACACTAAACATGTATTTAATATTAATATACTGAACATGTATTTAATAATCATATACTAAACGTATATGTAATCATATACTAATCATATATTTAATAGTCATTTAGTAAACATGTATTTATTATCCTCTAAATAAGGCACACTTGGAAATAATGAATTTCTTTATGCCTGCAGTTGCGGCAGAAGTCCACAGGAGGGCGCACGTTCCCTCTTAATAAGTCCGGTCCTTTCCGTCTCTCTATCCCTCTTTTTCCTTTTTTTTTGTTTCTTTTATTTTTTTTTACATAAGTTTGGTTTCTCAAACACTTATATTTATACACTAAACATGTATTTAATATTAATACACTAAACATGTATTTAATATTAATACAAAAACATGTATTTAATTTTAATAAACTAAACATTTATTTAATATTCATACACTAAACATGTATTTAACATTTATACACTAAACATGTATTTAATATTAATACACTAAACATGTATTTAATATTAATACACAAAACATGTATTTAATATTAATACAAAAACATGTATTTAATTTTAATAAACTAAACATGTATTTAATATTAATACACTAAACATGTATTTAATATTAATACAAAAACATGTATTTCATTTTAATAAACTAAACACATATTTAATATTAATACACTAAACATGTATTAAATATTCATACACTAAACATGTATTTAATATTCATTCAATAAACATGTAGTTATTATTCTTACACTTAATATGTATTTAATATTAATTCAAAAACATGTATTTAATTTTAATAAACTAAACATATATTTAATATTAATACACTAAACATGTATTTAATATTGTTACACTAAACGTGTATTTACTATTTATACACTAAAAGTGTATTTAATATTAATACACTAAACATGTATTTAATATAATACACTAAACATGTATTTAATATTTATACACTAAACATGTATTTAATATTCATACACTAAACATGTATTTAATATTAATACACTAAACATGTATTTAATATTTATACACTAAACATGTATTTAATATTAATACAGAACATGTATTTAATTTTAATAAACTAAATATATATTTAATATTAATACACTAAACATGTATTTAATATAATACACTAAACATGTATTTAATATTTATACACTAAACATGTATTTAATATTCATTAACTAAATATTTATCTAATATTTATACACTAAACATGTATTTAATATTAATACAGAACATGTATTTAATTTTAATACACTAAATATATATTTAATATTAATACACTAAACATGTATTTAATATTCATAAACTAAACATGTATTTAACATTCATACACTAAACATGTATTTAATATTTATACATTAAACCTGTAGTTATTATTCATACACTAAACATGTATTTAATATTAATACACTAAACCTGTATTTAATATTTATACACTAAACATGTATTTAATATTAATACAAAAACATTTATTTAATTTTAATAAAGTAAACACATATTTAATATTCATAAACTAAACATGTATTTAACATTCATACACTAAACATGTATTTAATATTTATACATTAAACCTGTAGTTATTATTCATACACTAAACATGTATTTAATATTAATACACTAAACATGTATTTAATATTCATACACTAAATGTGTATTTAATATTAATACAAAAACATGTATTTAAGTTTAATAAAATAAACATATATTTAATATTAATACACTAAACATGTATTTAATATTTATACACAAACATGTATTTAATATTCATGCACTAAACATGTATTTAATATTCATACACTAAACATCTATTTAATATTCATACACTAAACATGTATTTAATATTTATACAAAAACATGTATTTAATTTTAATAAACTAAACATATATTTAATATTAATACACTAAACATGTATTTAATATTTATACACTAAACATGTATTTAATATTCATACACTTAACATGTAATTATTATTTATACACTAAACATGTATTTAATATTAATACAGTAAACATGTATTTAATATTAATACACTAAACATTTAGTTATTATTTATACACTAAACATGTATTTAATATTAATACTCTAAACATGTATTTAATATTAATACACTAAACATGTTTTTAATATTAATACACTAAACATGTATTTAATATTTATACACTAATCATGTATTTAATATTAATACACTAATCATGTATTTAATATTTATACACTAAATATGTATTTAATATCTATACACTTAACATGTATTTATTATTAATACACTAAATATGTATTTAATATTCATACATTAAAAATGTATTTAATATTCATACACTAAACATGTAATTAATATTCATACATTAAACATGTATTTAATATTCGTACACGAAACATGTATTTATAATTTATACACTAAACATGCATTTAATATTCATACATTAAACATGTATTTAATATTCATACACTAAACATGTATTTAATATTTATACACTAAATATGTATTTAATATTCATACACTAAACATGTATTTAATATTAATATACTGAACATGTATTTAATAATCATATACTAAACGTATATGTAATCATATACTAATCATATATTTAATAGTCATTTAGTAAACATGTATTTATTATCCTCTAAATAAGGCACACTTGGAAATAATGAATTTCTTTATGCCTGCAGTTGCGGCAGAAGTCCACAGGAGGGCGCACGTTCCCTCTTAATAAGTCCGGTCCTCTCCGTCTCTCTATCTCTCCTTTTCCTTTTTTTTTGTTTCTTTTATTTTTTTTTACATAAGTTTGGTTTCTCAGACACTTATATTTATACACTAAACATGTATTTAATATTAATACACTAAACATGTATTTAATATTAATACACTAAACATGTATTTAATATTCATACACTAAATGTGTATTTAATTTTAATACAAAAACATGTATTTAAGTTTAATAAACTAAACATATATTTAATATTAATACACTAAACATGTATTTAATATTTATACACAAACATGTATTTAATATTCATACACTAAACATGTATTTAATATTCATACACTAAACATGTATTTAATATTTATACACTAAACATGTATTTAATATTCATACACTAAACATGTATTTAATATTTATACAAAAACATGTATTTAATTTTAATAAATTAAACATATATTTAATATTAATACACTAAACATGTATTTAATATTTATACACTAAACATGTATTTAATATTCATACACTAAACATGTATTTAATATTAATACAGTAAACATGTATTTAATATTAATACACTAAACATTTAGTTATTATTTGTACACTAAACAAGTATTTAATATTAATACACTAAACATGTATTTAATATTAATACACTAAACATGTATTTAATATTTATACACTAATCTTGTATTTAATATTAATACACTAATCATGTATTTAATATTTATACAGTAAACATGTATTGAATATTCATACACTAAACATGTATTTAATATTCATACACTAAACATGTATTTAATATTCGTACACTAAACATGTATTTAATATTAATACACTAAACATGTATTTAATATTCATACACTAAACATGTATTCAATATTAATACAAAAACATGTATTTCATTTTAATAAACTAAACATGTATTTAATATTCATACATTAAACATATATTTAACATTCATACACTAAACATGAATCTAATATTAATACACTAAACATGTATTTGAGATTTATACACTTAACATGCATTTAATATTAATACAAAAACATTTATTTAATTTTAATAAACTAAACATATATTTAATATTATTACACTAAACATATATTTAACATTTATACACTAAAACATGAATTTAATATTAATACACTTAACATGTATTTGAGATTTATACACTTAACATGTATTTAATATTAATACAAAAAGATGTATTTAATTTTAATAAACTAAACATATATTTAATATTATTACACTAAACATGTATTTAATATTTATACACTAAACATGTATTTAATATTCATACACTAAACATTTAGTTATTATTTAGACACTAAACATGTATTTAATATTAATACACTAAACATGTATTTAATATTAATACACCAAACATGTATTTAATATTTATACACTAATCATGTATTTAGTATTAATACTCTAAAAATGTATTTAATATTTATACACTAAATATGTATTTAATATTTATACACTTAACATGTATTTAATATTTATACACGAAACATGTATTTAATATTTATACACTAAAGATGTATTTAATATTAATACATTAAACATGTATTTAATATTCATACACTAAACATGTATTTAATATTCATACATTAAACATGTATTTAATATTTATACACTAAACATGTATTTAATATTCATACACTAAACATGTATTTAATATTAATACACTGATTATGTATTTAATATTAATACACTGATTATGTATTTAATAATCATATACTAAACGTATATGTAATTACACACTAATCATATATTTAATTTTCATACAGTAAACATGTATTTAATATTTATAAACTAAACATGTATTTAATATTCATACAAAAACATTTATTTAATTTTAATAAACTAAACATATATTTAATATTAATACACTAAACATGTATTAAATATTCATACACTAAACATTTATTTAATATTCATTCAATAAACATTTAGTTATTATTCTTACACTTAATATGTATTTAATATTAATACAAAAACATGTATTTAATTTTAATAAACTAATCATGTATTTAATATTTTTACACTAAACGTGTATTTAATATTTATACACTAAAAGTGTATTTAATATTAATACACTAAACATGTATTTAATATTCATAAACTAAACATGTATTTAACATTTATACACTAATCATGTATTTAATATTCATAAACTAAACATGTATTTAATATTCATACACTAAACGTGTATTTAATATTCATACACTAAACATGTATTTAATATTAATACACAACATGTATTTAAGTTTAATAAACTAAACATATATTTAATATTAATATACTAAACATGTATTTAATATTTATACAGTAAACATGTATTGAATATTCATACACTAAACATGTATTTAATATTATACACTAAACATGCATTTAATATTCATACACAAAACATGTATTTAATATTTATACACTAAACATGTATTTAATATTAATACACTGAACATGTATTTAATAGTTATACACTAATCATTATTTAATATTAATACACTAATCATGTATTTAATATTTATACACTAAACATGTATTTAATATTCATACATAAAAAATGTATTTAATATTCATACACTAAACATGTATTTAATATTCATACATTAAACATGTATTTAATATTCATACACTAAGCATTTATTTAATATTCGTAAACGAAACATGTATTTAATATTTATACACTAAACATGTATTTAATATTCATACATTAAACATGTATTTAATATTCATACACTAAACATGTATTTAATATTTATACACTAAACATGTATTTAATATTCATACACTAAACATGTATTTAATATTTATACAAAAACATGTATTTAATTTTAATAAACTAAACATATATTTAATATTAATACACTAAACATGTATTTAATATTCATACACTAAACATGTAGTTATTATTTATACACTAAACATGTATTTAATATTTATACACTAAACATGTATTTAATATTAATACAAAAACATGTATTTAATTTGAATAAACTATACATATATTTAATATTAATACACTAAACATGTATTTAATATTGTTACACTGAACTTGTATTTACTATTTATACACTAAAAGTGTATTTAATATTAATACACTAAACATGTATTTAATATAATACACTAAACATGTATTGAATATTCATACACTAAACATGTATTTAATATTATACACTAAACATGCATTTAATATTCATACACAAAACATGTATTTATTATTTATACACTAAACATGTATTTAATATTAATACACTGAACATGTATTTAATAGTTATACACTAATCATTATTTAATATTAATACACTAATCATGTATTTAATATTTATACACTAAACATGTATTTAATATTCATACATTAAAAATGTATTTAATATTCATACACTAAGCATTTATTTAATATTCGTAAACGAAACATGTATTTAATATTCATACACTAAACATGTATTTAATATTCATACATTAAACATGTATTTAATATTCATACACTAAACATGTATTTAATATTTACACACTAAACATGTATTTAATATTCATACACTAAACATGTATTTAATATTTATACAAAAACATGTATTTAATTTTAATAAACTAAACATATATTTAATATTAATACACTTAACATGTATTTAATATTCATACACTAAACATGTAGTTATTATTTATACACTAAACATGTATTTAATATTTATACACTAAACATGTATTTAATATTAATACAAAAACATGTATTTAATTTGAATAAACTATATATATATTTAATATTAATACACTAAACATGTATTTAATATAATACACTAAACATGTATTTAATATTCATACACTAAACATGTATTTAATATTCATACACTAAACATGTATTTAATATTAATACACTAAACATGTATTTAATATTTATACACTAAACATGTATTTAATATTAATACAGAACATGTATTTAATTTTAATAAACTAAATATATATTTAATATTAATACACTAAACATGTATTTAATATTCATAAACTAAACATGTATTTAACATTCATACACTAAACATGTATTTAATATTTATACACTAAACCTGTAGTTATTATTCATACACTAAACATGTATTTAATATTAATACATTAAACCTGTATTAAATATTTATACACTAAACATGTATCTAATATTAATACAAAAACATTTATTTAATTTTAATAAAGTAAACACATATTTAATATTAATACACTAAACATGTATTTAATATTTATACACTAAACATGTATTTAATATTTATACACTAAACATGTATTTAATATTAATACACTAAATATTTATTTATTATTTATCCACTAAACATGTATTTAATATTCATAAACTAAACATGTATTTAATATTCATACACTAAATGTGTATTTAATTTTAATACAAAAACATGTATTTAAGTTTAATAAACTAAACATATATTTAATATTAATACACTAAACATGTATGTAATATTTATACACAAACATGTATTTAATATTCATACACTAAACATGTATTTAATATTCATACACTAAACATGTATTTAATATTTATACACTAAACATGTATTTAATATTCATACACTAAACATGTATTTAATATTTATACAAAAACATGTATTTAATTTTAATAAATTAAACATATATTTAATATTAATACACTAAACATGTATTTAATATTTATACACTAAACATGTATTTAATATTCATACACTAAACATGTAGTTATTATTTATACACTAAACATGTATTTAATATTAATACAGTAAACATGTATTTAATATTAATACACTAAACATTTAGTTATTATTTGTACACTAAACATGTATTTAATATTAATACACTAAACATGTATTTAATATAATACACTAAACATGTATTTAATATTTATACACTAATCATGTATTTAATATTAATACACTAATCATGTATTTAATATTTATACAGTAAACATGTATTGAATATTCATACACTAAACATGTATTTAATATTCATACACTAAACATGTATTTAATATTCGTACACTAAACATATATTTAATATTAATACACTAAACATGTATTTAATATTTATACACTAAACATGTATTTAATATTAATACAAAAACATGTATTTCATTTTAATAAACTAAACATGTATTTAATATTCATACACTAAACATATATTTAACATTCATACACTAAACATGAATCTAATATTAATACACTTAACACGTATTTGAGATTTATACACTTAACATGCATTTAGTATCAATACAAAAACATGTATTTAATTTTAATAAACTAAACATATATTTAATATTATTACACTAAACATATATTTAACATTTATACACTAAAACATGAATTTAATATTAATACACTTAACATGTATTTGAGATTTATACACTTAACATGTATTTAATATTAATACAAAAACATGTATTTAATTTTAATAAACTAAACATATATTTAATATTATTACACTAAACATGTATTTAATATTTATACACTAAACATGTATTTAATATTCATACACTAAACATTTAGTTATTATTTAGACACTAAACATGTATTTAATATTAAGACACTAAACATGTATTTAATATTAATACACCAAACATGTATTTAATATTTATACACTAATCATGTATTTAGTATGAATACTCAAAAAATGTATTTAATATTTATACACTAAATATGTATTTAATATTTATACACTTAACATGTATTTAATATTTATACACTAAAGATGTATTTAATATTAATACATTAAACATGTATTTAATATTCATACACTAAACATGTATTTAATATTCATACATTAAACATGTATTTAATATTCATACACTAAACATGTATTTAATATTCATACACTAAACATGTATTTAATATTAATACACTGATTATGTATTTAATATTAATACACTGATTATGTATTTAATAATCATATACTAAACGTATATGTAATTACACACTAATCATATATTACATTTTCATACAGTAAACATGTATTTAATATTTATACACTAAACATGTATTTAATATTCATACAAAAACATTTATTTAATTTTAATAAATTAAACATATATTTAATATTAATACACTAAACATGTATTAAATATTCATACACAAAACATTTATTTAATATTCATTCAATAAACATGTAGTTATTATTCTTACACTTAATATGTATTTAATATTAATACAAAAACATGTATTTAATTTTAATAAACTAATCATATATTTAATATTAATACACTAAACATGTATTTAATATTTTTACACTAAACGTGTATTTAATATTTATACACTAAAAGTGTATTTAATATTAATACACTAAACATGTATTTAATATTCATAAACTAAACATGTATTTAACATTTATACACTAATCATGTATTTAATATTCATAAACTAAACATGTATTTAATATTCATACACTAAACGTGTATTTAATATTCATACACTAAACATGTATTTAATATTAATACACAACATGTATTTAAGTTTAATAAACTAAACATATATTTAATATTAATATACTAAACATGTATTTAATATTTATACAGTAAACATGTATTGAATATTCATACACTAAACATGTATTTAATATTTATACACTAAACATATATTTAATATTCATACACAAAACATGTATTTAATATTTATACACTAAACATGTATTTAATATTAATACACTGAACATGTATTTAATAGTTATACACTAATCATTATTTAATATTAATACACTAATCATGTATTTAATATTTATACACTAAACATGTATTTAATATTCATACATTAAAAATGTATTTAATATTCATACACTAAACATGTATTTAATATTCATACATTAAACATGTATTTAATATTCATTAACTAAGCATTTATTTAATATTTGTAAACGAAACATGTATTTAATATTTATACACTAAACATGTATTTAATATTCATACATTAAACATGTATTTAATATTCATACACTAAACATGTATTTAATATTTATACACTAAACATGTATTTAAGATTCATACACTAAACATGTATTTAATATTTATACAAAAACATGTATTTAATTTTAATAAACTAAACATATATTTAATATTAATACACTAAACATGTATTTAATATTCATACACTAAACATGTAGTTATTATTTATACACTAAACATGTATTTAATATTAATACAGTAAATATGTATTTAATATTAATACACTAAACATGTATTTAATATTAATACAAAAACATGTATTTAATTTTAATAAACTAAATATATATTTAATATTAATACACTAAACATGTATTTAATATTCATAAACTAAACATGTATTTAACATTTATACACTAAACATGTATTTAATGTTCATACACTAAACATGTATTTAATTTTTAATAAACTAAACATATATTTAATATTAATACACTAAAGATGTATTTAATATTTATACACTAAACATATATTTAATATTCATACACTAAACATGTAGTTATTATTCATACACTAAACGTGTATTTAATATTAATACAGTAAACATGTATTAAATATTTATACACTAAACATGTATTTAATATTCATTCAATAAACATGTAGTTATTATTCTTACACTTAATATGTATTTAATATTAATACAAAAACATGTATTTAATTTGAATAAACTAAACATATATTTGATATTAATACAATAAAAAAATTATTTAATATTTATACACTAAACATGTATTTAATATTCATACACTAAACATGTATTTAATATTCATACACTAAACATGTATTTAATATTAATACAAAAACATGTATTTAATTGTAATAAACTAAATACATATTTAATATTAATACACTAAACATGTATTTAATATTCATAAACTAAACATGTATTTAACATTCATACACTAAACATGTATTTAATTTTTAATAAACTAAACATATATTTAATATTAATACACTAAACATGTATTTAATATTTATACACTAAACATGTATTTAATATTCATACACTAAACATGTAGTTATTATTCATACACTAAACATGTATTTAATATTAATACAGTAAACATGTATTAAATATTTATACACTAAACATGTATTTAATATTCATTCAATAAATATGTAGTTATTATTCTTACACTAATATGTATTTAATATTAATACAAAAACATGTATTTAATTTTAATAAACTAAACATATATTTAATATTAATACACTAAACATGTATTTAATATTTATACACTAAACATGTATTTAATATTCATACACTAAACATGTAGTTATTATTTATACACTAAACATGTATTTAATATTCATACACTAAACATGTAGTTATTATTTATACACTAAACATGTATTTAATATTAATACAGTAAACATGTATTTAATATTAATACACTAAAAATGTATTTAATATTAATACAAAAACATGTATTTAATTTTAATAAACTAAATATATATTTAATATTAATACACTAAACATGTATTTAATATTCATGAACTAAACATGTATTTAACATTTATACACTAAACATGTATTTAATATTCATACACTAAACATGTATTTAATTTTTAATAAACTAAACATATATTTAATATTAATACACTAAACATGTATTTAATATTTATACACTAAACATGTATTTAATATTCATACACTAAACATGTAGTTATTATTTATACACTAAACATGTATCTAATATTAATACAGTAAACATGTATTAAATATTTATACACTAAACATGTATTTAATATTAATACAAAAACATGTATTTAATTTTAATAAACTAAATATATATTTAATATTAATACACTAAACATGTATTTAATATTCATACACTAAACATGTATTTAATACTCATAAACCAAACATATATGTAATTATTTACTAATCATATATTTAATATTAATACAGTAAACATGTATTTATTATCCTCTAAATAAGGCACACTTGGAAATAATGAATTTCTTTATGTGTGCAATTGTGGCAGAAGTCCACAGGAGGGCGCACGTTCCCTTTTAATATGCCCGGTCCTCTCCGTCTCTCTCTCTCTCTTTTTCCTTTTTTTTTGTTTCTTTTATTTATTTTTTTTACATAAGTTTTGTTACTCATACACTTATATTTATACACTAAACATGTATTTAATATCCATACACTAAACATGTATTTAATATTAATACAAAAACATGTATTTAATTTTAATACACTAAACATATATTTAATATTAATACACTAAATATGTATTTATTATATATCCACTAAACATGTATTTAAATTCATAAACTAAACATGTATTTAATATTCATACACTAAACGTGTATTTAATATTCATACACTAAACATGTATTTAATATTAATACAAAAGATGTATTTAAGTTTAATAAACTAAACATATATTTAATATTAATACACTAAACATGTATTTAATATTTATACAGTAAACATGTATTGAATATTCATACAAAAACATGTATTTAATTTTAATAAACAAATCATGTATTTAATATTAATACACTAATCATTTATTTAATATTCATACACTAAATATGTATTTAATATTCATACACTTAACATGTATTTAATATTTATTCACAAAACATGTATTTAATATTTATACACTAAACATAGATTTAATATTCATACATTAAAAAATTATTTAATATTCATACACTAAACATGTATTTAATATTCATACATTAAACATGTATTTAATATTTATACACTAAACATGTATTTAATATTCGTACACGAAACATGTATTTAATATTTATACACTAAACATGTATTTAATATTCATACATTAAACATGTATTTAATATTCATACACTAAACATGTATTTAATATTTATACACTAAACATGTATTTAATATTCATACACTAAACATGTATTTAATATTTATACAAAAACATGTATTTAATTTTAATAAACTAAACATATATTTAATATTAATACACTAAACATGTATTTAATATTTATACACTAAACAAGTATTTAATTTTAATAAACTAAACATATATTTAATATTAATACACTAAACATGTATTTAATATTTATACACTAAACATGTATTTAATATTCATACACTAAACATGTAATTATTATTTATACACTAAACATGTATTTAATATTCATACATTAAACATGTATTTAATATTTATACACTAAACATGTATTTAATATTCGTACACGAAACATGTATTTAATATTTATACACTAAACATGTATTTAATATTCATACATTAAACATGTATTTAATATTCATACACTAAACATGTATTTAATATTTATACATTAAACATGTATTTAATATTCATACACTAAACCTGTTTTTTATATTCATACACTAAACATGTATTTAATATTTATACACTAAATATGTATTTAATATTCATACACTAAACATGTATTTAATATTAATACACTGAACATGTATTTAATAATCATATACTAAACGTATATGTAATCATATACTAATCATATATTTAATATTCATTTAGTAAACATGTATTTATTATCCTCTAAATAAGGCACACTTGGAAATAATGAATTTCTTTATGCGTGCAGTTGCGGCAGAAGTCCACAGGAGGGCGCACGTTCCCTCTTAATAAGTCTGGTCCTCTCCGTCTCTCTATCTCTCTTTTTCCTTTTTTTTGTTTCTTTTATTTTTTTTTACATAAGTTTGGTTTCTCAAAGACTTATATTTATACACTAAACATGTATTTAATATTAATACACTAAACATGTATTTAATATTTATACACTAAACATGTATTTAATATTAATACAAAACATGTATTTAATTTTAATAAACTAAACATTTATTTAATATTCATACACTAAACATGTATTTAACATTTATACACTAAACATGTATTTAATATTAATACACTAAACATGTATTTAATATTAATACACAAAACATGTATTTAATATTAATACAAAAACATGTATTTAATTTTAATAAACTAAACATATATTTAATATTAATACACTAAACATGTATTTAATATTAATACAAAAACATGTATTTAATTTTAATAAACTAACCACATATTTAATATTAATACACTAAACATGTATTAAATATTCATACACTAAACATGTATTTAATATTCATTCAATAAACATGTAGTTATTATTCTTACACTTAAAATGTATTTAATATTAATACAAAAACATGTATTTAATTTGAATAAACTATACATATATTTAATATTAATACACTAAACATGTATTTGATATTGTTACACTAAACTTGTATTTACTATTTATACACTAAAAGTGTATTTAATATTAATACACTAAACATGTATTTAATATAATACACTAAACATATATTTAATATTCATACACTAAACATGTATTTAATATTCATACACTAAACATATATTCAATATTAATACACTAAACATGTATTTAATATTTATACACTAAACATGTATTTAATATTAATACAGAACATGTATTTAATTTTAATAAACTAAATATATATTTAATATTAATACACTAAACATGTATTTAATATTCATAAACTAAACATGTATTTAACATTCATACACTAAACATGTATTTAATATTTATACACTAAACCTGTAGTTATTATTCATACACTAAACATGTATTTAATATTAATACATTAAACCTGTATTTAATATTTATACACTAAACATGTATTTAATATTAATACAAAAACTTTTATTTAATTTTAATAAAGTAAACACATATTTAATATTAATACACTAAACATGTAGTTATTATTCATACACTAAACATGTATTTAATATTAATACATTAAACCTGTATTTAATATTTATACACTAAACATGCATTTAATTTTAATACAAAAACACTTATTTAAGTTTAATAAACTAAACATATATTTAATATTAATACACTAAACATGTATTTAATATTTATACACAAACATGTATTTAATATTCATACACTAAACATGTATTTAATATTCATACACTAAACATGTATTTAATATTTATACAAAAACATGTATTTAATTTTAATAAATTAAACATATATTTAATATTAATACACTAAACATGTATTTAATATTTATTCACTAAACATGTATTTAATATTCATACACTAAACATGTAGTTATTATTTATACACTAAACATGTATTTAATATTAATACAGTAAACATGTATTTAATATTAATACACTAAACATTTAGTTATTATTTGTACACTAAACATGTATTTAATATTAATACACTAAACATGTATTTAATATTAATACACTAAACATGTATTTAATATTTATACACTAATCATGTATTTAATATTAATACACTAATCATGTATTTAATATTTATACAGTAAACATGTATTGAATATTCATACACTAAACATGTATTTAATATTCATACACTAAACATGTATTTAATATTCGTACACTAAACATGTATTTAATATTAATACACTAAACATGTATTTAATATTTATACACTAAACATGTATTTAATATTAATACAAAAACATGTATTTCATTTTAATAAACTAAACATGTATTTAATATTCATACACTAAACATATATTTAACATTCATACACTAAACATGAATCTAATATTAATACACTAAACATGTATTTGAGATTTATACACTTAACATGCATTTAATATTAATACAAAAACATGTATTTAATTTTAATAAACTAAACATATATTTAATATTATTACACTAAACATATATTTAACATTTATACACTAAAACATGAATTTAATATTAATACACTTAACATGTATTTGAGATTTATACACTTAACATGTATTTAATATTAATACAAAAACATGTATTTAATTTTAATAAACTAAACATATATTTAATATTATTACACTAAACATGTATTTAATATTTATACACTAAACATGTATTTAATATTCATACACTAAACATTTAGTTATTATTTAGACACTAAACATGTATTTAATATTAATACACTAAACATGTATTTAATATTAATACACCAAACATGTATTTAATATTCATACACTAATCATGTATTTAGTATTAATACTCTAATCATGTATTTAATATTTATACACTAAATATGTATTTAATATCTATACACTTAACATGTATTTAATATTTATACACGAAACATGTATTTAATATTTATACACTAAAGATGTATTTAATATTAATACATTAAACATGTATTTAATATTCATACACTAAACATGTATTTAATATTCATACATTAAACATGTATTTAATATTTATACACTAAACATGTATTTAATATTCATACACTCAACATGTATTTAATATTAATACACTGATTATGTATTTAATATTAATACACTGATTATGTATTTAATAATCATATACTAAACGTATATGTAATTACACACTAATCATATATTTAATTTTCATACAGTAAACATGTATTTAATATTTATACACTAAACATGTATTTAATATTCATACAAAAACATTTATTTAATTTTAATAAACTAAACATATGTTTAATATTAATACACTAAACATGTATTAAATATTCATACACTAAACATTTATTTAATATTCATTCAATAAACATGTAGTTATTATTCTTACACTTAATATGCATTTAATATTAATACAAAAACATGTATTTAATTTTAATAAACTAATCATATATTTAATATTAATACACTAAACATCTATTTAATATTTTTACACTAAACGTGTATTTAATATTTATACACTAAAAGTGTATTTAATATTAATACACTAAACATGTATTTAATATTCATAAACCAAACATGTATTTAACATTCATACACTAATCATGTATTTAATATTCATACACTAAACATGTAGTTATTATTTATACACTAAACATGTATTTAATATTAATACACTAAACATGTATTTAATATTTATACACTAAACATGTATTTAATATTAATACACTAAATATGTATTTATTATACATCCACTAAACATGTATTTAATATTCATAAACTAAACATGTATTTAATATTCATACACTAAACGTGTATTTAATATTCATACACTAAACATGTATTTAATATTATTACACAACATGTATTTAAGTTTAATAAACTAAACATATATTTAATATTAATATACTAAACATGTATTTAATATTTATACAGTAAACATGTATTGAATATTCATACACTAAACATGTATTTAATATTATACACTAAACATGCATTTAATATTCATACACTAAACATGTATTTAATATTAATACAAAAACATGTATTTCATTTTAATAAACTAAACATGTATTTAATATTCATACACTAAACATATATTTAACATTCATACACTAAACATGAATCTAATATTAATACACTAAACATGTATTTGAGATTTATACACTTAACATGCATTTAATATTAATACAAAAACATGTATTTAATTTTAATAAACTAAACATATATTTAATATTATTACACTAAACATATATTTAACATTTATACACTAAAACATGAATTTAATATTAATACACTTAACATGTATTTGAGATTTATACACTTAACATGTATTTAATATTAATACAAAAACATGTATTTAATTTTAATAAACTAAACATATATTTAATATTATTACACTAAACATGTATTTAATATTTATACACTAAACATGTATTTAATATTCATACACTAAACATTTAGTTATTATTTAGACACTAAACATGTATTTAATATTAATACACTAAACATGTATTTAATATTAATACACCAAACATGTATTTAATATTCATACACTAATCATGTATTTAGTATTAATACTCTAATCATGTATTTAATATTTATACACTAAATATGTATTTAATATCTATACACTTAACATGTATTTAATATTTATACACGAAACATGTATTTAATATTTATACACTAAAGATGTATTTAATATTAATACATTAAACATGTATTTAATATTCATACACTAAACATGTATTTAATATTCATACATTAAACATGTATTTAATATTTATACACTAAACATGTATTTAATATTCATACACTCAACATGTATTTAATATTAATACACTGATTATGTATTTAATATTAATACACTGATTATGTATTTAATAATCATATACTAAACGTATATGTAATTACACACTAATCATATATTTAATTTTCATACAGTAAACATGTATTTAATATTTATACACTAAACATGTATTTAATATTCATACAAAAACATTTATTTAATTTTAATAAACTAAACATATGTTTAATATTAATACACTAAACATGTATTAAATATTCATACACTAAACATTTATTTAATATTCATTCAATAAACATGTAGTTATTATTCTTACACTTAATATGCATTTAATATTAATACAAAAACATGTATTTAATTTTAATAAACTAATCATATATTTAATATTAATACACTAAACATCTATTTAATATTTTTACACTAAACGTGTATTTAATATTTATACACTAAAAGTGTATTTAATATTAATACACTAAACATGTATTTAATATTCATAAACCAAACATGTATTTAACATTCATACACTAATCATGTATTTAATATTCATACACTAAACATGTAGTTATTATTTATACACTAAACATGTATTTAATATTAATACACTAAACATGTATTTAATATTTATACACTAAACATGTATTTAATATTAATACACTAAATATGTATTTATTATACATCCACTAAACATGTATTTAATATTCATAAACTAAACATGTATTTAATATTCATACACTAAACGTGTATTTAATATTCATACACTAAACATGTATTTAATATTATTACACAACATGTATTTAAGTTTAATAAACTAAACATATATTTAATATTAATATACTAAACATGTATTTAATATTTATACAGTAAACATGTATTGAATATTCATACACTAAACATGTATTTAATATTATACACTAAACATGCATTTAATATTCATACACTAAACATGTATTTAATATTTATACACTAAACATGTATTTAATATTAATACACTGAACATGTATTTAATAGTTATACACTAATCATTATTTAATATTAATACACTAATCATGTATTTAATATTTATACACTAAACATGTATTTAATATTCATACATTAAAAATGTATTTAATATTCATACACTAAACATGTATTTAATATTCATACATTAAACATGTATTTAATATTCATACACTAAGCATGTATTTAATATTCGTAAACGAAACATGTATTTAATATTTATACACTAAACATGTATTTAATATTCATACATTAAACATGTATTTAATATTCATACACTAAACATGTATTCAATATTTATACACTAAACATGTATTTAATATTCATACACTAAACATGTATTTAATATTTATACAAAAACATGTATTTAATTTTAATAAACTAAACATATATTTAATATTAATACACTAAACATGTATTTAATATTCATACACTAAACATGTAGTTATTATTTATACACTAAACATGTATTTAGTATTAATACAGTAAATATGTATTTAATATTAATACACTAAACATGTATTTAATATTAATACAAAAAATGTATTTAATTTTAATAAACTAAATATATATTTAATATTAATACACTAAACATGTATTTAATATTCATACACTAAACATGTATTTAATATTAATACACTGATTATGTATTTAATAATCATATACTAAACGTATATGTAATTACACACTAATCATATATTTAATTTTCATACAGTAAACATGTATTTAATATTTATACACTAAACATGTATTTAATATTCATACAAAAACATTTATTTAATTTTAATAAACTAAACATATATTTAATATTAATACACTAAACTTGTATTAAATATTCATACACTAAACATTTATTTAATATTCATTCAATAAACATGTAGTTATTATTCTTACACTTAATATGTATTTAATATTAATACAAAAACATGTATTTAATTTTAATAAACTAATCATATATTTAATATTAATACACTAAACATGTATTTAATATTTTTACTCTAAACGTGTATTTAATATTTATACACTAAAAGTGTATTTAATATTAATACACTAAACATGTATTTAATATTCATAAACTAAACATGTATTTAACATTTATACACTAATCATGTATTTAATATTCATACATAGCTCGGTTGGTAGAGTGGCCGTGCCAGCAACTTGAGGGTTGCAGGTTCGATTCCCGCTTGTGCCATCCTAGTTAGTGCCGTTGTGTCCTTGAGCAAGACACTTTACCTACCCGCTCCCAGTGCCACCCACACTGGTTTGAATGTAACTTAGATATTGGGTGTCACTATGTAAAGCGCTCTGAGTCACTTGAGAAAAGCGCTATATAAATATACTTCACTAAACATGTAGTTATTATTTATACACTAAACATGTATTTAATATTAATACACTAAACATGTATTTAATATTTATACACTAAACATGTATTTAATATTAATACACTAAATATGTATTTATTATATATCCACTAAACATGTATTTAATATTGATAAACTAAACATGTATTTAATATTCATACACTAAACGTGTATTTAATATTCATACACTAAACATGTATTTAATATTAATACACAACATGTATTTAAGTTTAATAAACTAAACATATATTTAATATTAATATACTAAACATGTGTTTAATATTTATACAGTAAACATGTATTGAATATTCATACACTAAACATGTATTTAATATTATACACTAAACATGCATTTAATATTCATACACTAAACATGTATTTAATATTTATACACTAAACATGTATTTAATATTAATACACTGAACATGGATTTAATAGTTATACACTAATCATTATTTAATATTAATACACTAATCATGTATTTAATATTTATACACTAAACATGTATTTAATATTCATACATTAAAAATGTATTTAATATTCATACACTAAACATGTATTTAATATTCATACATTAAACATGTATTTGATATTCATACACTAAGCATGTATTTAATATTCGTAAATGAAACATGTATTTAATATTTATACACTAAACATGTATTTAATATTTATACACTAAACATGTATTAAATATTCATACACTAAACATGTATTTAATATTTATAATAAAACATGTATTTAATTTTAATAAACTAAACATATATTTAATATTAATACACTAAACATGTATTTAATATTCATACACTAAACATGTAGTTATTATTTATACACTAAACATGTATTTAATATTAATACAGTAAATATGTATTTAATATTAATACACTAAACATGTATTTAATATTAATACAAAAACATGTATTTAATTTTAATAAACTAAATATATATTTAATATTAATACACTAAACATGTATTTAATATTCATAAACTAAACATGTATTTAACATTTATACACTATACATGTATTTAATATTCATACACTAAACATGTATTTAATTTTTAATAAACTAAACATATATTTAATATTAATACACTAAAGATGTATTTAATATTTATACACTAAACATGGGTTTAATATTCATACACTAAACATGTAGTTATTATTCATACACTAAACATGTATTTAATATTAATACAGTAAACATGTATTAAATATTTATACACTAAACATGTATTTAATATTCATTCAATAAACATGTAGTTATTATTCTTACACTTAATATGTATTTAATATTAATACAAAAACATGTATTTAATTTTAATAAACTAAACATATATTTGATATTAATACAATAAAAAAATTATTTAATATTTATTCACTAAACATGTATTTAATATTCATACACTAAACATGTAGTTATTATTTATACACTAAACATGTATTTAATATTAATACAGTAAACATGTATTAAATATTCATACACTAAACATGTATTTAATATTAATACAAAAACATGTATTTAATTTTAATAAACGAAATATACATTTAATATTAATACACTAAACATGTATTTAATATTTTTACACTAAACGTGTATTTAATATTCATACACTAAAAGTGTATTTAATATTCATACACTAAACATGTGTTTAATATTAATACACTAAACATGTATTTAATATTTTACAATAAACATGTATTCAATATTCATACACTAAACATGTATTTAATATTCATACACTAAACATGTATTTAATATTAATACAAAAACATGTATTTAATTGTAATAAACTAAATACATATTTAATATTAATACACTAAACATGTATTTAATATTCATAAACTAAACATGTATTTAACATTCATACACTAAACATGTATTTAATATTCATACACTAAACATGTAGTTATTATTTATACACTAAACATGTATTTAATATTAATACACTAAACATGTATTTAATATTAATACACTAAACATGTATTTAATATTTATACAGTAAACATGTATTGAATATTCACACACTAAACATGTATTTAATATTCATACACTAAACATGTATTTAATATTCATACACTAAACATGTATTTAATATTAATACACTAAACATGTATTTAATATTAATACACAAAACATGTATTTAATATTAATACAAAAACATGTATTTAATTTTAGTAAACTAAACATATATTTAATATTAATACACTAAACATGTATTTAATATTAATACAAAAACATGTATTTAATTTTAATAAACTAAACACATATTTAATATTAATACACTAAACATGTATTAAATATTCATACACTAAACATGTATTTAATATTCATTCAATAAACATGTAGTTACTATTCTTACACTTAATATGTATTTAATATTAATACAAAAACATGTATTTAATTTTAATAAACTAAACATATATTTAATATTAATACACTAAACATGTATTTAATATTGTTACACTGAACGTGTATTTACTATTTATACACTAAAAGTGTATTTAATATTAATACACTAAACATGTATTTAATATTAATACACTAAACATGTATTTAATATTTATACACTAAACATGTATTTAATATTAATACAAAAAAATTGTATTTAATTTTAATAAACTAAATATATATTTAATATTCATACACTAAACATGTATTTAATATTCATACATTAAACATGTATTTAATATTCATACACTAAACATGTATTTAATATTCATACACTAAACATGTATTTAATATTCATACACTAAACATGTATTTAATATTTATACACTAAACATGTATTTATTATTAATACAAAAACATGTATTTAAGTTTAATAAACAAAACATGTATTTAATATTAATACACTGAACATGTATTTAATAATCATATACTAAACGTATATGTAATTATATACTAATCATATATTTAATATTCATACAGTAAACATGTATTTATTATCCTCTAAATAAGGCACACTTGGAAATAATGAATTTCTTTAAGTGTGCAGTTGCGGCAGAAGTCCACAGGAGGACGCACGTTCCCTCTTAATATGCCCGGTCCTCTCCGTCTCTCTCTCTCTTTCTTTTTCCTTTTTTTTTTGTTTCTTTTATATTTTTTTTTTACATAAGTTTTGTTACTCATACACTTATATTTATACACTAAACATGTAATTAATATTCATACATTAAAAATGTATTTAATATTCATACACTAAACATGTAATTAATATTCTTACATTAAACATGTATTTAATATTTATACACTAAACATGTATTTAATATTCGTACACGAAACATGTATTTAATATTTATACACGAAACATGTATTTAATATTCATACATTAAACATGTATTTAATATTCATACACTAAACATGTATTTAATATTCATACACTAAACATGTAGTTATTATTTATACACTAAACATGTATTTAATATTAATACAGTAAACATGTATTTAATGTTAATACACTAAACATGTATTTAATATTAATACAAAAACATGTATTTAATTTTAATAAACTAAATATATATTTAATATTAATACACTAAACATGTATTTAATATTCATAAACTAAACATGTATTTAACATTTATACACTAAACATGTATTTAATATTCATACACTAAACATGTATTTAATTTTTAATAAACTAAACATATATTTAATATTAATACACTAAACATGTATTTAATATTTCTACACTAAACATGTATTTAATATTCATACACTAAACATGTAGTTATTATTTATACACTAAACATGTATTTTATATTAATACAGTAAACATGTATTAAATATTTATACACTAAACATGTATTTAATATTAATACAAAAACATGTATTTAATTTTAATAAACTAAATATATATTTAATATTAATACACTAAACCTGTATTTAATATTCATACACTAAACATGTATTTAATATTAATACAGTAAACATGTGTTAAATATTTATACACTAAACATGTATTTAATATTCATACACTAAACATGTAGTTATTATTTATACACTAAACATGTATTTAATATTAATACAGTAAACATGTATTAAATATTTATACACTAAACATGTATTTAATATTAATACAAAAACATGTATTTAATTTTAATAAACTAAATATATATTTAATATTAATACACTAAACATGTATTTAATATTCATAAACTAAACATGTATTTAACATTTATACACTAAACATGTATTTAATATTCATACACTAAACATGTATTTAATTTTTAATAAACTAAACATATATTTAATATTAATACACTAAACATGTATTTAATATTTCTACACTAAACATGTATTTAATATTCATACACTAAACATGTAGTTATTATTTATACACTAAACATGTATTTTATATTAATACAGTAAACATGTATTAAATATTTATACACTAAACATGTATTTAATATTAATACAAAAACATGTATTTAATTTTAATAAACTAAATATATATTTAATATTAATACACTAAACATGTATTTAATATTCGTACACTAAACATGTATTTAATATTAATACAGTAAACATGTGTTAAATATTTATACACTAAACATGTATTTAATATTCATACACTAAACATGTAGTTATTATTTATACACTAAACATGTATTTAATATTAATACAGTAAACATGTATTAAATATTTATACACTAAACATGTATTTAATATTAATACAAAAACATGTATTTAATTTTAATAAACTAAATATATATTTGATATTAATACACTAAACATGTATTTAATATTCATACACTAAACATGTATTTAATAATCATATACCAAACATATATGTAATTATATACTAATCATATATTTAATATTCATACAGTAAACATGTATTTATTATCCTCTAAATAAGGCACACTTGGAAATAATGAATTTCTTTATGTGTGCAGTTGCGGCAGAAGTCCACAGGAGGGCGCACGTTCCCTCTTAATATGCCCGGTCCTCTCCGTCTCTCTCTCTCTCTTTTTCCTTTTTTTTTGTTTCTTTTATTTTTTTTTTTTACATAAGTTTTGTTACTCATACATTTATATTTATACACTAAACATGTATTTAATATTAATATACTAAACATGTATTTAATATTTATACACTAAACATGTATTTAATATTAATACAAAAACATGTATTTAATTTTAATACACTAAACATATATTTAATATTAATACACTAAATATGTATTTATTATATATCCACTAAACATGTATTTAATATTCATAAACTAAACATGTATTTAATATTCATACACTAAACGTGTATTTAATATTCATACACTAAACATGTATTTAATATTAATACAAAACATGTATTTAAGTTTAATAAACTAAACATATATTTAATATTAATACACTAAATATTTATTTAATATTTATACAGTAAACATGTATTGAATATTCATACACTAAACATGCATTTAATATTCATACACTAAACATGTATTTAATATTAATACAAAAACATGTATTTAATTTTAATAAACTAAACATATATTTAATATTATTACACTAAACCTGTATTTAATATTTATACACTGAACATGTAATTAATAGTTATACACTAATCATGTATTTAATATTAATACACTAATCATGTATTTAATATTCATACACTAAATATGTATTTAATATTCATACACTTAACATGTATTTAATATTTATTCACAAAACATGTATTTAATATTTATACACTAAACATGTATTTAATATTCATACATTGAAAATTCATTTAATATTCGTACACGAAACATGTATTTAATATTTATACACTAAACATGTATTTAATATTCATACATTAAACATGTATTTAATATTCATACACTAAACATGTAATTAATATTCATACACTAAACATGTATTTAATATTTATACACTAAACATGTATTTAATATTTATACACTAAACATGTATTTAATATTCATACACTAAACATGTATTTAATATTTATACAAAAACATGTATTTAATTTTAATAAACTAAACATATATTTAATATTAATACACTAAACATGTATTTAATATTTATACACTAAACATGTATTTAATATTCATACACTAAACATGTAATTATTATTTATACACTAAACATGTATTTAATATTAATACAGTAAACATGTATTTAATATTAATACACTAAACATTTAGTTATTATTTATACACTAAACATGTATTTAATATTAATACTCTAAACATGTATTTAATATTAATACACTAAACATGTATTTAATATTAATACACTAAACATGTATTTAATATTTATACACTAATCATGTATTTAATATTAATACACTAATCATGTATTTAATATTTATACACTAAATATGTATTTAATATTTATACACTTAACATGTATTTATTATTAATACACTAAATATGTATTTAATATTCATACATTAAAAATGTATTTAATATTCATACACTAAACATGTAATTAATATTCATACATTAAACATGTATTTAATATTCGTACACGAAACATGTATTTATAATTTATACACTAAACATGCATTTAATATTCATACATTAAACATGTATTTAATATTCATACACTAAACATGTATTTAATATTTATACACTAAATATGTATTTAATATTCATACACTAAACATGTATTTAATATTAATATACTGAACATGTATTTAATAATCATATACTAAACGTATATGTAATCATATACTAATCATATATTTAATAGTCATTTAGTAAACATGTATTTATTATCCTCTAAATAAGGCACACTTGGAAATAATGAATTTCTTTATGCCTGCAGTTGCGGCAGAAGTCCACAGGAGGGCGCACGTTCCCTCTTAATAAGTCCGGTCCTTTCCGTCTCTCTATCCCTCTTTTTCCTTTTTTTTTGTTTCTTTTATTTTTTTTTACATAAGTTTGGTTTCTCAAACACTTATATTTATACACTAAACATGTATTTAATATTAATACACTAAACATGTATTTAATATTAATACAAAAACATGTATTTAATTTTAATAAACTAAACATTTATTTAATATTCATACACTAAACATGTATTTAACATTTATACACTAAACATGTATTTAATATTAATACACTAAACATGTATTTAATATTAATACACAAAACATGTATTTAATATTAATACAAAAACATGTATTTAATTTTAATAAACTAAACATATATTTAATATTAATACACTAAACATGTATTTAATATTAATACAAAAACATGTATTTCATTTTAATAAACTAAACACATATTTAATATTAATACACTAAACATGTATTAAATATTCATACACTAAACATGTATTTAATATTCATTCAATAAACATGTAGTTATTATTCTTACACTTAATATGTATTTAATATTAATTCAAAAACATGTATTTAATTTTAATAAACTAAACATATATTTAATATTAATACACTAAACATGTATTTAATATTGTTACACTAAACGTGTATTTACTATTTATACACTAAAAGTGTATTTAATATTAATACACTAAACATGTATTTAATATAATACACTAAACATGTATTTAATATTTATACACTAAACATGTATTTAATATTCATACACTAAACATGTATTTAATATTTATACACTAAACATGTATTTATTATACAAAAACATGTATTTAAGTTTAATAAACAAAACATGTATTTAATATTAATACACTGAACATGTATTTAATAATCATATACTAAACGTATATGTAATTATACACTAATCATATATTTAATATTCATACAGTAAACATGTATTTATTATCCTCTAAATAAGGCACACTTAGAAATAATGAATTTCTTTAAGTGTGCAGTTGCGGCAGAAGTCCACAGGAGGACGCACGTTCCCTCTTAATATGCCCGGTCCTCTCCGTCTCTCTCTCTCTTTCTTTTTCCTTTTTTTTTGTTTCTTTTATATTTTTTTTTTACATAAGTTTTGTTACTCATACACTTATATTTATACACTAAACATGTAATTAATATTCATACATTAAAAATGTATTTAATATTCATACACTAAACATGTAATTAATATTCTTACATTAAACATGTATTTAATATTTATACACTAAACATGTATTTAATATTCGTACACGAAACATGTATTTAATATTTATACACGAAACATGTATTTAATATTCATACATTAAACATGTATTTAATATTCATACACTAAACATGTATTTAATATTTATACACTAAACATGTATTTAATATTCATACACTAAACATGTATTTAATATTAATACAAAAACAAGTTTTTAAATTTAATAAACTAAACATATATTTAATATTAATACACTAAACATGTATTTAATATTTATACACCAAACATGTATTTAATATTCATACACTAAACATGTAGTTATTATTTATACACTAAACATGTATTTTATATTAATACAGTAAACATGTATTAAATATTTATACACTAAACATGTATTTAATATTAATACAAAAACATGTATTTAATTTTAATAAACTAAATATATATTTAATATTAATACACTAAACCTGTATTTAATATTCATACACTAAACATGTATTTAATATTAATACAGTAAACATGTGTTAAATATTTATACACTAAACATGTATTTAATATTCATACACTAAACATGTAGTTATTATTTATACACTAAACATGTATTTAATATTAATACAGTAAACATGTATTAAATATTTATACACTAAACATGTATTTAATATTAATACAAAAACATGTATTTAATTTTAATAAACTAAATATATATTTAATATTAATACACTAAACATGTATTTAATATTCATAAACTAAACATGTATTTAACATTTATACACTAAACATGTATTTAATATTCATACACTAAACATGTATTTAATTTTTAATAAACTAAACATATATTTAATATTAATACACTAAACATGTATTTAATATTTCTACACTAAACATGTATTTAATATTCATACACTAAACATGTAGTTATTATTTATACACTAAACATGTATTTTATATTAATACAGTAAACATGTATTAAATATTTATACACTAAACATGTATTTAATATTAATACAAAAACATGTATTTAATTTTAATAAACTAAATATATATTTAATATTAATACACTAAACATGTATTTAATATTCGTACACTAAACATGTATTTAATATTAATACAGTAAACATGTGTTAAATATTTATACACTAAACATGTATTTAATATTCATACACTAAACATGTAGTTATTATTTATACACTAAACATGTATTTAATATTAATACAGTAAACATGTATTAAATATTTATACACTAAACATGTATTTAATATTAATACAAAAACATGTATTTAATTTTACTAAACTAAATATATATTTAATATTAATACACTAAACATGTATTTAATATTCATACACTAAACATGTATTTAATAATCATATACCAAACATATATGTAATTATATACTAATCATATATTTAATATTCATACAGTAAACATGTATTTATTATCCTCTAAATAAGGCACACTTGGAAATAATGAATTTCTTTATGTGTGCAGTTGCGGCAGAAGTCCACAGGAGGGCGCACGTTCCCTCTTAATATGCCCGGTCCTCTCCGTCTCTCTCTCTCTCTTTTTCCTTTTTTTTTGTTTCTTTTATTTTTTTTTTTACATAAGTTTTGTTACTCATACATTTATATTTATACACTAAACATGTATTTAATATTAATATACTAAACATGTATTTAATATTTATACACTAAACATGTATTTAATATTAATACAAAAACATGTATTTAATTTTATTACACTAAACATATATTTAATATTAATACACTAAATATGTATTTATTATATATCCACTAAACATGTATTTAATATTCATAAACTAAACATGTATTGAATATTCATACACTAAACATGCATTTAATATTCATACACTAAACATGTATTTAATATTAATACAAAAACATGTATTTAATTTTAATAAACTAAACATATATTTAATATTATTACACTAAACCTGTATTTAATATTTATACACTGAACATGTAATTAATAGTTATACACTAATCATGTATTTAATATTAATACACTAATCATGTATTTAATATTCATACACTAAATATGTATTTAATATTCATACACTTAACATGTATTTAATATTTATTCACAAAACATGTATTTAATATTTATACACTAAACATGTATTTAATATTCATACATTGAAAATTCATTTAATATTCATACACTAAACATGTATTTAATATTCATACATTAAACATGTATTTAATATTAATACACTAAACATGTATTTAATATTCGTACACGAAACATGTATTTAATATTTATACACTAAACATGTATTTAATATTCATACATTAAACATGTATTTAATATTCATACACTAAACATGTATTTAATATTCATACACTAAACATGTATTTAATATTTATACAAAAACATGTATTTAATTTTAATAAACTAAACATATATTTAATATTAATACACTAAACATGTATTTAATATTTATACACTAAACATGTATTTAATATTCATACACTAAACATGTAATTATTATTTATACACTAAACATGTATTTAATATTAATACAGTAAACATGTATTTAATATTAATACACTAAACATTTAGTTATTATTTATACACTAAACATGTATTTAATATTAATACTCTAAACATGTATTTAATATTAATACACTAAACATGTATTTAATATTAATACACTAAACATGTATTTAATATTTATACACTAATCATGTATTTAATATTAATACACTAATCATGTATTTAATATTTATACACTAAATATGTATTTAATATTTATACACTTAACATGTATTTATTATTAATACACTAAATATGTATTTAATATTCATACATTAAAAATGTATTTAATATTCATACACTAAACATGTAATTAATATTCATACATTAAACATGTATTTAATATTCGTACACGAAACATGTATTTATAATTTATACACTAAACATGCATTTAATATTCATACATTAAACATGTATTTAATATTCATACACTAAACATGTATTTAATATTTATACACTAAATATGTATTTAATATTCATACACTAAACATGTATTTAATATTAATATACTGAACATGTATTTAATAATCATATACTAAACGTATATGTAATCATATACTAATCATATATTTAATAGTCATTTAGTAAACATGTATTTATTATCCTCTAAATAAGGCACACTTGGAAATAATGAATTTCTTTATTCCTGCAGTTGCGGCAGAAGTCCACAGGAGGGCGCACGTTCCCTCTTAATAAGTCCGGTCCTTTCCGTCTCTCTATCCCTCTTTTTCCTTTTTTTTTGTTTCTTTTATTTTTTTTTACATAAGTTTGGTTTCTCAAACACTTATATTTATACACTAAACATGTATTTAATATTAATACACTAAACATGTATTTAATATTAATACAAAAACATGTATTTAATTTTAATAAACTAAACATTTATTTAATATTCATACACTAAACATGTATTTAACATTTATACACTAAACATGTATTTAATATTAATACACTAAACATGTATTTAATATTAATACACAAAACATGTATTTAATATTAATACAAAAACATGTATTTAATTTTAATAAACTAAACATGTATTTAATATTAATACACTAAACATGTATTTAATATTAATACAAAAACATGTATTTCATTTTAATAAACTAAACACATATTTAATATTAATACACTAAACATGTATTAAATATTCATACACTAAACATGTATTTAATATTCATTCAATAAACATGTAGTTATTATTCTTACACTTAATATGTATTTAATATTAATTCAAAAACATGTATTTAATTTTAATAAACTAAACATATATTTAATATTAATACACTAAACATGTATTTAATATTGTTACACTAAACGTGTATTTACTATTTATACACTAAAAGTGTATTTAATATTAATACACTAAACATGTATTTAATATAATACACTAAACATGTATTTAATATTTATACACTAAACATGTATTTAATATTCATACACTAAACATGTATTTAATATTAATACACTAAACATGTATTTAATATTTATACACTAAACATGTATTTAATATTAATACAGAACATGTATTTAATTTTAATAAACTAAATATATATTTAATATTAATACACTAAACATGTATTTAATATAATACACTAAACATGTATTTAATATTTATACACTAAACATGTATTTAATATTCATTAACTAAATATTTATCTAATATTTATACACTAAACATGTATTTAATATTAATACAGAACATGTATTTAATTTTAATAAACTAAATATATATTTAATATTAATACACTAAACATGTATTTAATATTCATAAACTAAACATGTATTTAACATTCATACACTAAAGATGTATTTAATATTTATACATTAAACCTGTAGTTATTATTCATACACTAAACATGTATTTAATATTAATACACTAAACCTGTATTTAATATTTATACACTAAACATGTATTTAATATTAATACAAAAACATTTATTTAATTTTAATAAAGTAAACACATATTTAATATTCATAAACTAAACATGTATTTAACATTCATACACTAAACATGTATTTAATATTTATACATTAAACCTGTAGTTATTATTCATACACTAAACATGTATTTAATATTAATACACTAAACATGTATTTAATATTCATACACTAAATGTGTATTTAATATTAATACAAAAACATGTATTTAAGTTTAATAAAATAAACATATATTTAATATTAATACACTAAACATGTATTTAATATTTATACACAAACATGTATTTAATATTCATACACTAAACATGTATTTAATATTCATACACTAAACATCTATTTAATATTCATACACTAAACATGTATTTAATATTTATACAAAAACATGTATTTAATTTTAATAAACTAAACATATATTTAATATTAATACACTAAACATGTATTTAATATTTATACACTAAACATGTATTTAATATTCATACACTAAACATGTAATTATTATTTATACACTAAACATGTATTTAATATTAATACAGTAAACATGTATTTAATATTAATACACTAAACATTTAGTTATTATTTATACACTAAACATGTATTTAATATTAATACTCTAAACATGTATTTAATATTAATACACTAAACATGTATTTAATATTAATACACTAAACATGTATTTAATATTTATACACTAATCATGTATTTAATATTAATACACTAATCATGTATTTAATATTTATACACTAAATATGTATTTAATATTTATACACTTAACATGTATTTATTATTAATACACTAAATATGTATTTAATATTCATACATTAAAAATGTATTTAATATTCATACACTAAACATGTAATTAATATTCATACATTAAACATGTATTTAATATTCGTACACGAAACATATATTTATAATTTATACACTAAACATGCATTTAATATTCATACATTAAACATGTATTTAATATTCATACACTAAACATGTATTTAATATTTATACACTAAATATGTATTTAATATTCATACACTAAACATGTATTTAATATTAATATACTGAACATGTATTTAATAATCATATACTAAACGTATATGTAATCATATACTAATCATATATTTAATAGTCATTTAGTAAACATGTATTTATTATCCTCTAAATAAGGCACACTTGGAAATAATGAATTTCTTTATGCCTGCAGTTGCGGCAGAAGTCCACAGGAGGGCGCACGTTCCCTCTTAATAAGTCCGGTCCTTTCCGTCTCTCTATCCCTCTTTTTCCTTTTTTTTTGTTTCTTTTATTTTTTTTTACATAAGTTTGGTTTCTCAAACACTTATATTTATACACTAAACATGTATTTAATATTAATACACTAAACATGTATTTAATATTAATACAAAAACATGTATTTAATTTTAATAAACTAAACATTTATTTAATATTCATACACTAAACATGTATTTAACATTTATACACTAAACATGTATTTAATATTAATACACTAAACATGTATTTAATATTAATACACAAAACATGTATTTAATATTAATACAAAAACATGTATTTAATTTTAATAAACTAAACATGTATTTAATATTAATACACTAAACATGTATTTAATATTAATACAAAAACATGTATTTCATTTTAATAAACTAAACACATATTTAATATTAATACACTAAACATGTATTAAATATTCATACACTAAACATGTATTTAATATTCATTCAATAAACATGTAGTTATTATTCTTACACTTAATATGTATTTAATATTAATTCAAAAACATGTATTTAATTTTAATAAACTAAACATATATTTAATATTAATACACTAAACATGTATTTAATATTGTTACACTAAACGTGTATTTACTATTTATACACTAAAAGTGTATTTAATATTAATACACTAAACATGTATTTAATATAATACACTAAACATGTATTTAATATTTATACACTAAACATGTATTTAATATTCATACACTAAACATGTATTTAATATTAATACACTAAACATGTATTTAATATTTATACACTAAACATGTATTTAATATTAATACAGAACATGTATTTAATTTTAATAAACTAAATATATATTTAATATTAATACACTAAACATGTATTTAATATAATACACTAAACATGTATTTAATATTTATACACTAAACATGTATTTAATATTCATTAACTAAATATTTATCTAATATTTATACACTAAACATGTATTTAATATTAATACAGAACATGTATTTAATTTTAATAAACTAAATATATATTTAATATTAATACACTAAACATGTATTTAATATTCATAAACTAAACATGTATTTAACATTCATACACTAAAGATGTATTTAATATTTATACATTAAACCTGTAGTTATTATTCATACACTAAACATGTATTTAATATTAATACACTAAACCTGTATTTAATATTTATACACTAAACATGTATTTAATATTAATACAAAAACATTTATTTAATTTTAATAAAGTAAACACATATTTAATATTCATAAACTAAACATGTATTTAACATTCATACACTAAACATGTATTTAATATTTATACATTAAACCTGTAGTTATTATTCATACACTAAACATGTATTTAATATTAATACACTAAACATGTATTTAATATTCATACACTAAATGTGTATTTAATATTAATACAAAAACATGTATTTAAGTTTAATAAAATAAACATATATTTAATATTAATACACTAAACATGTATTTAATATTTATACACAAACATGTATTTAATATTCATACACTAAACATGTATTTAATATTCATACACTAAACATCTATTTAATATTCATACACTAAACATGTATTTAATATTTATACAAAAACATGTATTTAATTTTAATAAACTAAACATATATTTAATATTAATACACTAAACATGTATTTAATATTTATACACTAAACATGTATTTAATATTCATACACTAAACATGTAATTATTATTTATACACTAAACATGTATTTAATATTAATACAGTAAACATGTATTTAATATTAATACACTAAACATTTAGTTATTATTTATACACTAAACATGTATTTAATATTAATACTCTAAACATGTATTTAATATTAATACACTAATCATGTATTTAATATTTATACACTAAATATGTATTTAATATTTATACACTTAACATGTATTTATTATTAATACACTAAATATGTATTTAATATTCATACATTAAAAATGTATTTAATATTCATACACTAAACATGTAATTAATATTCATACATTAAACATGTATTTAATATTCGTACACGAAACATGCATTTATAATTTATACACTAAACATGCATTTAATATTCATACATTAAACATGTATTTAATATTCATACACTAAACATGTATTTAATATTTATACACTAAATATGTATTTAATATTCATACACTAAACATGTATTTAATATTAATATACTGAACATGTATTTAATAATCATATACTAAACGTATATGTAATCATATACTAATCATATATTTAATAGTCATTTAGTAAACATGTATTTATTATCCTCTAAATAAGGCACACTTGGAAATAATGAATTTCTTTATGCCTGCAGTTGCGGCAGAAGTCCACAGGAGGGCGCACGTTCCCTCTTAATAAGTCCGGTCCTCTCCGTCTCTCTATCTCTCCTTTTCCTTTTTTTTTGTTTCTTTTATTTTTTTTTACATAAGTTTGGTTTCTCAGACACTTATATTTATACACTAAACATGTATTTAATATTAATACACTAAACATGTATTTAATATTAATACACTAAACATGTATTTAATATTCATACACTAAATGTGTATTTAATTTTAATACAAAAACATGTATTTAAGTTTAATAAACTAAACATATATTTAATATTAATACACTAAACATGTATTTAATATTTATACACAAACATGTATTTAATATTCATACACTAAACATGTATTTAATATTCATACACTAAACATGTATTTAATATTTATACACTAAACATGTATTTAATATTCATACACTAAACATGTATTTAATATTTATACAAAAACATGTATTTAATTTTAATAAATTAAACATATATTTAATATTAATACACTAAACATGTATTTAATATTTATACACTAAACATGTATTTAATATTCATACACTAAACATGTATTTAATATTAATACAGTAAACATGTATTTAATATTAATACACTAAACATTTAGTTATTATTTGTACACTAAACATGTATTTAATATTAATACACTAAACATGTATTTAATATTAATACACTAAACATGTATTTAATATTTATACACTAATCTTGTATTTAATATTAATACACTAATCATGTATTTAATATTTATACAGTAAACATGTATTGAATATTCATACACTAAACATGTATTTAATATTCATACACTAAACATGTATTTAATATTCGTACACTAAACATGTATTTAATATTAATACACTAAACATGTATTTAATATTCATACACTAAACATGTATTCAATATTAATACAAAAACATGTATTTCATTTTAATAAACTAAACATGTATTTAATATTCATACATTAAACATATATTTAACATTCATACACTAAACATGAATCTAATATTAATACACTAAACATGTATTTGAGATTTATACACTTAACATGCATTTAATATTAATACAAAAACATTTATTTAATTTTAATAAACTAAACATATATTTAATATTATTACACTAAACATATATTTAACATTTATACACTAAAACATGAATTTAATATTAATACACTTAACATGTATTTGAGATTTATACACTTAACATGTATTTAATATTAATACAAAAAGATGTATTTAATTTTAATAAACTAAACATATATTTAATATTATTACACTAAACATGTATTTAATATTTATACACTAAACATGTATTTAATATTCATACACTAAACATTTAGTTATTATTTAGACACTAAACATGTATTTAATATTAATACACTAAACATGTATTTAATATTAATACACCAAACATGTATTTAATATTCATACACTAATCATGTATTTAGTATTAATACTCTAAAAATGTATTTAATATTTATACACTAAATATGTATTTAATATTTATACACTTAACATGTATTTAATATTTATACACGAAACATGTATTTAATATTTATACACTAAAGATGTATTTAATATTAATACATTAAACATGTATTTAATATTCATACACTAAACATGTATTTAATATTCATACATTAAACATGTATTTAATATTTATACACTAAACATGTATTTAATATTCATACACTAAACATGTATTTAATATTAATACACTGATTATGTATTTAATATTAATACACTGATTATGTATTTAATAATCATATACTAAACGTATATGTAATTACACACTAATCATATATTTAATTTTCATACAGTAAACATGTATTTAATATTTATAAACTAAACATGTATTTAATATTCATACAAAAACATGTATTTAATTTTAATAAACTAAACATATATTTAATATTAATACACTAAACATGTATTAAATATTCATACACTAAACATTTATTTAATATTCATTCAATAAACATTTAGTTATTATTCTTACACTTAATATGTATTTAATATTAATACAAAAACATGTATTTAATTTTAATAAACTAATCATGTATTTAATATTTTTACACTAAACGTGTATTTAATATTTATACACTAAAAGTGTATTTAATATTAATACACTAAACATGTATTTAATATTCATAAACTAAACATGTATTTAACATTTATAGACTAATCATGTATTTAATATTCATAAACTAAACATGTATTTAATATTCATACACTAAACGTGTATTTAATATTCATACACTAAACATGTATTTAATATTAATACACAACATGTATTTAAGTTTAATAAACTAAACATATATTTAATATTAATATACTAAACATGTATTTAATATTTATACAGTAAACATGTATTGAATATTCATACACTAAACATGTATTTAATATTATACACTAAACATGCATTTAATATTCATACACAAAACATGTATTTAATATTTATACACTAAACATGTATTTAATATTAATACACTGAACATGTATTTAATAGTTATACACTAATCATTATTTAATATTAATACACTAATCATGTATTTAATATTTATACACTAAACATGTATTTAACATTCATACATTAAAAATGTATTTAATATTCATACACTAAACATGTATTTAATATTCATACATTAAACATGTATTTAATATTCATACACTAAGCATTTATTTAATATTCGTAAACGAAACATGTATTTAATATTTATACACTAAACATGTATTTAATATTCATACATTAAACATGTATTTAATATTCATACACTAAACATGTATTTAATATTTATACACTAAACATGTATTTAATATTCATACACTAAACATGTATTTAATATTTATACAAAAACATGTATTTAATTTTAATAAACTAAACATATATTTAATATTAATACACTAAACATGTATTTAATATTCATACACTAAACATGTAGTTATTATTTATACACTAAACATGTATTTAATATTTATACACTAAACATGTATTTAATATTAATACAAAAACATGTATTTAATTTGAATAAACTATACATATATTTAATATTAATACACTAAACATGTATTTAATATTGTTACACTGAACTTGTATTTACTATTTATACACTAAAAGTGTATTTAATATTAATACACTAAACATGTATTTAATATAATACACTAAACATGTATTGAATATTCATACACTAAACATGTATTTAATATTATACACTAAACATGCATTTAATATTCATACACAAAACATGTATTTAATATTTATACACTAAACATGTATTTAATATTAATACACTGAACATGTATTTAATAGTTATACACTAATCATTATTTAATATTAATACACTAATCATGTATTTAATATTTATACACTAAACATGTATTTAATATTCATACATTAAAAATGTATTTAATATTCATACACTAAGCATTTATTTAATATTCGTAAACGAAACATGTATTTAATATTCATACACTAAACATGTATTTAATATTCATACATTAAACATGTATTTAATATTCATACACTAAACATGTATTTAATATTTACACACTAAACATGTATTTAATATTCATACACTAAACATGTATTTAATATTTATACAAAAACATGTATTTAATTTTAATAAACTAAACATATATTTAATATTAATACACTTAACATGTATTTAATATTCATACACTAAACATGTAGTTATTATTTATACACTAAACATGTATTTAATATTTATACACTAAACATGTATTTAATATTAATACAAAAACATGTATTTAATTTGAATAAACTATACATATATTTAATATTAAAACACTAAACATGTATTTAATATTGTTACACTGAACTTGTATTTACTATTTATACACTAAAAGTGTATTTAATATTAATACACTAAACATGTATTTAATATAATACACTAAACATGTATTTAATATTCATACACTAAACATGTATTTAATATTCATACACTAAACATGTATTTAATATTAATACACTAAACATGTATTTAATATTTATACACTAAACATGTATTTAATATTAATACAGAACATGTATTTAATTTTAATAAACTAAATATATATTTAATATTAATACACTAAACATGTATTTAATATTCATAAACTAAACATGTATTTAACATTCATACACTAAACATGTATTTAATATTTATACACTAAACCTGTAGTTATTATTCATACACTAAACATGTATTTAATATTAATACATTAAACCTGTATTAAATATTTATACACTAAACATGTATCTAATATTAATACAAAAACATTTATTTAATTTTAATAAAGTAAACACATATTTAATATTAATACACTAAACATGTATTTAATATTTATACACTAAACATGTATTTAATATTTATACACTAAACATGTATTTAATATTAATACACTAAATATTTATTTATTATTTATCCACTAAACATGTATTTAATATTCATAAACTAAACATGTATTTAATATTCATACACTAAATGTGTATTTAATTTTAATACAAAAACATGTATTTAAGTTTAATAAACTAAACATATATTTAATATTAATACACTAAACATGTATGTAATATTTATACACAAACATGTATTTAATATTCATACACTAAACATGTATTTAATATTCATACACTAAACATGTATTTAATATTTATACACTAAACATGTATTTAATATTCATACACTAAACATGTATTTAATATTTATACAAAAACATGTATTTAATTTTAATAAATTAAACATATATTTAATATTAATACACTAAACATGTATTTAATATTTATACACTAAACATGTATTTAATATTCATACACTAAACATGTAGTTATTATTTATACACTAAACATGTATTTAATATTAATACAGTAAACATGTATTTAATATTAATACACTAAACATTTAGTTATTATTTGTACACTAAACATGTATTTAATATTAATACACTAAACATGTATTTAATATAATACACTAAACATGTATTTAATATTTATACACTAATCATGTATTTAATATTAATACACTAATCATGTATTTAATATTTATACAGTAAACATGTATTGAATATTCATACACTAAACATGTATTTAATATTCATACACTAAACATGTATTTAATATTCGTACACTAAACATATATTTAATATTAATACACTAAACATGTATTTAATATTTATACACTAAACATGTATTTAATATTAATACAAAAACATGTATTTCATTTTAATAAACTAAACATGTATTTAATATTCATACACTAAACATATATTTAACATTCATACACTAAACATGAATCTAATATTAATACACTTAACACGTATTTGAGATTTATACACTTAACATGCATTTAGTATCAATACAAAAACATGTATTTAATTTTAATAAACTAAACATATATTTAATATTATTACACTAAACATATATTTAACATTTATACACTAAAACATGAATTTAATATTAATACACTTAACATGTATTTGAGATTTATACACTTAACATGTATTTAATATTAATACAAAAACATGTATTTAATTTTAATAAACTAAACATATATTTAATATTATTACACTAAACATGTATTTAATATTTATACACTAAACATGTATTTAATATTCATACACTAAACATTTAGTTATTATTTAGACACTAAACATGTATTTAATATTAAGACACTAAACATGTATTTAATATTAATACACCAAACATGTATTTAATATTTATACACTAATCATGTATTTAGTATGAATACTCAAAAAATGTATTTAATATTTATACACTAAATATGTATTTAATATTTATACACTTAACATGTATTTAATATTTATACACTAAAGATGTATTTAATATTAATACATTAAACATGTATTTAATATTCATACACTAAACATGTATTTAATATTCATACATTAAACATGTATTTAATATTTATACACTAAACATGTATTTAATATTCATACACTAAACATGTATTTAATATTAATACACTGATTATGTATTTAATATTAATACACTGATTATGTATTTAATAATCATATACTAAACGTATATGTAATTACACACTAATCATATATTACATTTTCATACAGTAAACATGTATTTAATATTTATACACTAAACATGTATTTAATATTCATACAAAAACATTTATTTAATTTTAATAAATTAAACATATATTTAATATTAATACACTAAACATGTATTAAATATTCATACACAAAACATTTATTTAATATTCATTCAATAAACATGTAGTTATTATTCTTACACTTAATATGTATTTAATATTAATACAAAAACATGTATTTAATTTTAATAAACTAATCATATATTTAATATTAATACACTAAACATGTATTTAATATTTTTACACTAAACGTGTATTTAATATTTATACACTAAAAGTGTATTTAATATTAATACACTAAACATGTATTTAATATTCATAAACTAAACATGTATTTAACATTTATACACTAATCATGTATTTAATATTCATAAACTAAACATGTATTTAATATTCATACACTAAACGTGTATTTAATATTCATACACTAAACATGTATTTAATATTAATACACAACATGTATTTAAGTTTAATAAACTAAACATATATTTAATATTAATATACTAAACATGTATTTAATATTTATACAGTAAACATGTATTGAATATTCATACACTAAACATGTATTTAATATTTATACACTAAACATGTATTTAATATTCATACACAAAACATGTATTTAATATTTATACACTAAACATGTATTTAATATTAATACACTGAACATGTATTTAATAGTTATACACTAATCATTATTTAATATTAATACACTAATCATGTATTTAATATTTATACACTAAACATGTATTTAATATTCATACATTAAAAATGTATTTAATATTCATACACTAAACATGTATTTAATATTCATACATTAAACATGTATTTAATATTCATTAACTAAGCATTTATTTAATATTTGTAAACGAAACATGTATTTAATATTCATACACTAAACATGTATTTAATATTCATACATTAAACATGTATTTAATATTCATACACTAAACATGTATTTAATATTTATACACTAAACATGTATTTAATATTCATACACTAAACATGTATTTAATATTTATACAAAAACATGTATTTAATTTTAATAAACTAAACATATATTTAATATTAATACACTAAACATGTATTTAATATTCATACACTAAACATGTAGTTATTATTTATACACTAAACATGTATTTAATATTAATACAGTAAATATGTATTTAATATTAATACACTAAACATGTATTTAATATTAATACAAAAACATGTATTTAATTTTAATAAACTAAATATATATTTAATATTAATACACTAAACATGTATTTAATATTCATAAACTAAACATGTATTTAACATTTATACACTAAACATGTATTTAATGTTCATACACTAAACATGTATTTAATTTTTAATAAACTAAACATATATTTAATATTAATACACTAAAGATGTATTTAATATTTATACACTAAACATATATTTAATATTCATACACTAAACATGTAGTTATTATTCATACACTAAACGTGTATTTAATATTAATACAGTAAACATGTATTAAATATTTATACACTAAACATGTATTTAATATTCATTCAATAAACATGTAGTTATTATTCTTACACTTAATATGTATTTAATATTAATACAAAAACATGTATTTAATTTGAATAAACTAAACATATATTTGATATTAATACAATAAAAAAAGTATTTAATATTTATACACTAAACATGTATTTAATATTCATACACTAAACATGTAGTTATTATTTATACACTAAACATGTATTTAATATTAATACAGTAAACATGTATTAAATATTTATACACTAAACATGTATTTAATATTAATACAAAAACATGTATTTAATTTTAATAAACGAAATATATATTTAATATTAATACACTAAACATGTATTTAATATTTTTACACTAAACGTGTATTTAATATTCATACACTAAAAGTGTATTTAATATTCATACACTAAACATGTGTTTAATATTAATACACTAAACATGTATTTAATATTTTACACTAAACATGTATTCAATATTCATACACTAAACATGTATTTAATATTCATACACTAAACATGTATTTAATATTAATACAAAAACATGTATTTAATTGTAATAAACTAAATACATATTTAATATTAATACACTAAACATGTATTTAATATTCATAAACTAAACATGTATTTAACATTCATACACTAAACATGTATTTAATTTTTAATAAACTAAACATATATTTAATATTAATACACTAAACATGTATTTAATATTTATACACTAAACATGTATTTAATATTCATACACTAAACATGTAGTTATTATTCATACACTAAACATGTATTTAATATTAATACAGTAAACATGTATTAAATATTTATACACTAAACATGTATTTAATATTCATTCAATAAATATGTAGTTATTATTCTTACACTTAATATGTATTTAATATTAATACAAAAACATGTATTTAATTTTAATAAACTAAACATATATTTAATATTAATACACTAAACATGTATTTAATATTTATACACTAAACATGTATTTAATATTCATACACTAAACATGTAGTTATTATTTATACACTAAACATGTATTTAATATTCATACACTAAACATGTAGTTATTATTTATACACTAAACATGTATTTAATATTAATACAGTAAACATGTATTTAATATTAATACACTAAAAATGTATTTAATATTAATACAAAAACATGTATTTAATTTTAATAAACTAAATATATATTTAATATTAATACACTAAACATGTATTTAATATTCATGAACTAAACATGTATTTAACATTTATACACTAAACATGTATTTAATATTCATACACTAAACATGTATTTAATTTTTAATAAACTAAACATATATTTAATATTAATACACTAAACATGTATTTAATATTTATACACTAAACATGTATTTAATATTCATACACTAAACATGTAGTTATTATTTATACACTAAACATGTATCTAATATTAATACAGTAAACATGTATTAAATATTTATACACTAAACATGTATTTAATATTAATACAAAAACATGTATTTAATTTTAATAAACTAAATATATATTTAATATTAATACACTAAACATGTATTTAATATTCATACACTAAACATGTATTTAATACTCATAAACCAAACATATATGTAATTATTTACTAATCATATATTTAATATTAATACAGTAAACATGTATTTATTATCCTCCAAATAAGGCACACTTGGAAATAATGAATTTCTTTATGTGTGCAATTGTGGCAGAAGTCCACAGGAGGGCGCACGTTCCCTTTTAATATGCCCGGTCCTCTCCGTCTCTCTCTCTCTCTTTTTCCTTTTTTTTTGTTTCTTTTATTTATTTTTTTTACATAAGTTTTGTTACTCATACACTTATATTTATACACTAAACATGTATTTAATATCCATACACTAAACATGTATTTAATATTAATACAAAAACATGTATTAAATATTCATACACTAAACATGTATTTAATATTCATTCAATAAACATGTAGTTATTATTCTTACACTTAAAATGTATTTAATATTAATACAAAAACATGTATTTAATTTGAATAAACTATACATATATTTAATATTAATACACTAAACATGTATTTGATATTGTTACACTAAACTTGTATTTACTATTTATACACTAAAAGTGTATTTAATATTAATACACTAAACATGTATTTAATATAATACACTAAACATATATTTAATATTCATACACTAAACATGTATTTAATATTCATACACTAAACATATATTCAATATTAATACACTAAACATGTATTTAATATTTATACACTAAACATGTATTTAATATTAATACAGAACATGTATTTAATTTTAATAAACTAAATATATATTTAATATTAATACACTAAACATGTATTTAATATTCATAAACTAAACATGTATTTAACATTCATACACTAAACATGTATTTAATATTTATACACTAAACCTGTAGTTATTATTCATACACTAAACATGTATTTAATATTAATACATTAAACCTGTATTTAATATTTATACACTAAACATGTATTTAATATTAATACAAAAACTTTTATTTAATTTTAATAAAGTAAACACATATTTAATATTAATACACTAAACATGTAGTTATTATTCATACACTAAACATGTATTTAATATTAATACATTAAACCTGTATTTAATATTTATACACTAAACATGCATTTAATTTTAATACAAAAACATGTATTTAAGTTTAATAAACTAAACATATATTTAATATTAATACACTAAACATGTATTTAATATTTATACACAAACATGTATTTAATATTCATACACTAAACATGTATTTAATATTCATACACTAAACATGTATTTAATATTTATACAAAAACATGTATTTAATTTTAATAAATTAAACATATATTTAATATTAATACACTAAACATGTATTTAATATTTATTCACTAAACATGTATTTAATATTCATACACTAAACATGTAGTTATTATTTATACACTAAACATGTATTTAATATTAAAACAGTAAACATGTATTTAATATTAATACACTAAACATTTAGTTATTATTTGTACACTAAACATGTATTTAATATTAATACACTAAACATGTATTTAATATTAATACACTAAACATGTATTTAATATTTATACACTAATCATGTATTTAATATTAATACACTAATCATGTATTTAATATTTATACAGTAAACATGTATTGAATATTCATACACTAAACATGTATTTAATATTCATACACTAAACATGTATTTAATATTCGTACACTAAACATGTATTTAATATTAATACACTAAACATGTATTTAATATTTATACACTAAACATGTATTTAATATTAATACAAAAACATGTATTTCATTTTAATAAACTAAACATGTATTTAATATTCATACACTAAACATATATTTAACATTCATACACTAAACATGAATCTAATATTAATACACTAAACATGTATTTGAGATTTATACACTTAACATGCATTTAATATTAATACAAAAACATGTATTTAATTTTAATAAACTAAACATATATTTAATATTATTACACTAAACATATATTTAACATTTATACACTAAAACATGAATTTAATATTAATACACTTAACATGTATTTGAGATTTATACACTTAACATGTATTTAATATTAATACAAAAACATGTATTTAATTTTAATAAACTAAACATATATTTAATATTATTACACTAAACATGTATTTAATATTTATACACTAAACATGTATTTAATATTCATACACTAAACATTTAGTTATTATTTAGACACTAAACATGTATTTAATATTAATACACTAAACATGTATTTAATATTAATACACCAAACATGTATTTAATATTCATACACTAATCATGTATTTAGTATTAATACTCTAATCATGTATTTAATATTTATACACTAAATATGTATTTAATATCTATACACTTAACATGTATTTAATATTTATACACGAAACATGTATTTAATATTTATACACTAAAGATGTATTTAATATTAATACATTAAACATGTATTTAATATTCATACACTAAACATGTATTTAATATTCATACATTAAACATGTATTTAATATTTATACACTAAACATGTATTTAATATTCATACACTCAACATGTTTTTAATATTAATACACTGATTATGTATTTAATATTAATACACTGATTATGTATTTAATAATCATATACTAAACGTATATGTAATTACACACTAATCATATATTTAATTTTCATACAGTAAACATGTATTTAATATTTATACACTAAACATGTATTTAATATTCATACAAAAACATTTATTTAATTTTAATAAACTAAACATATGTTTAATATTAATACACTAAACATGTATTAAATATTCATACACTAAACATTTATTTAATATTCATTCAATAAACATGTAGTTATTATTCTTACACTTAATATGCATTTAATATTAATACAAAAACATGTATTTAATTTTAATAAACTAATCATATATTTAATATTAATACACTAAACATGTATTTAATATTTTTACACTAAACGTGTATTTAATATTTATACACTAAAAGTGTATTTAATATTAATACACTAAACATGTATTTAATATTCATAAACCAAACATGTATTTAACATTCATACACTAATCATGTATTTAATATTCATACACTAAACATGTAGTTATTATTTATACACTAAACATGTATTTAATATTAATACACTAAACATGTATTTAATATTTATACACTAAACATGTATTTAATATTAATACACTAAATATGTATTTATTATACATCCACTAAACATGTATTTAATATTCATAAACTAAACATGTATTTAATATTCATACACTAAACGTGTATTTAATATTCATACACTAAACATGTATTTAATATTATTACACAACATGTATTTAAGTTTAATAAACTAAACATATATTTAATATTAATATACTAAACATGTATTTAATATTTATACAGTAAACATGTATTGAATATTCATACACTAAACATGTATTTAATATTATACACTAAACATGCATTTAATATTCATACACTAAACATGTATTTAATATTTATACACTAAACATGTATTTAATATTAATACACTGAACATGTATTTAATAGTTATACACTAATCATTATTTAATATTAATACACTAATCATGTATTTAATATTTATACACTAAACATGTATTTAATATTCATACATTAAAAATGTATTTAATATTCATACACTAAACATGTATTTAATATTCATACATTAAACATGTATTTAATATTCATACACTAAGCATGTATTTAATGTTCGTAAACGAAACATGTATTTAATATTTATACACTAAACATGTATTTAATATTCATACATTAAACATGTATTTAATATTCATACACTAAACATGTATTCAATATTTATACACTAAACATGTATTTAATATTCATACACTAAACATGTATTTAATATTTATACAAAAACATGTATTTAATTTTAATAAACTAAACATATATTTAATATTAATACACTAAACATGTATTTAATATTCATACACTAAACATGTAGTTATTATTTATACACTAAACATGTATTTAGTATTAATACAGTAAATATGTATTTAATATTAATACACTAAACATGTATTTAATATTAATACAAAAAATGTATTTAATTTTAATAAACTAAATATATATTTAATATTAATACACTAAACATGTATTTAATATTCATACACTAAACATGTATTTAATATTAATACACTGATTATGTATTTAATAATCATATACTAAACGTATATGTAATTACACACTAATCATATATTTAATTTTCATACAGTAAACATGTATTTAATATTTATACACTAAACATGTATTTAATATTCATACAAAAACATTTATTTAATTTTAATAAACTAAACATATATTTAATATTAATACACTAAACTTGTATTAAATATTCATACACTAAACATTTATTTAATATTCATTCAATAAACATGTAGTTATTATTCTTACACTTAATATGTATTTAATATTAATACAAAAACATGTATTTAATTTTAATAAACCAATCATATATTTAATATTAATACACTAAACATGTATTTAATATTTTTACTCTAAACGTGTATTTAATATTTATACACTAAAAGTGTATTTAATATTAATACACTAAACATGTATTTAATATTCATAAACTAAAAATGTATTTAACATTTATACACTAATCATGTATTTAATATTCATACATAGCTCGGTTGGTAGAGTGGCCGTGCCAGCAACTTGAGGGTTGCAGGTTCGATTCCCGCTTGTGCCATCCTAGTTAGTGCCGTTGTGTCCTTGAGCAAGACACTTTACCTACCCGCTCCCAGTGCCACCCACACTGGTTTGAATGTAACTTAGATATTGGGTGTCACTATGTAAAGCGCTCTGAGTCACTTGAGAAAAGCGCTATATAAATATACTTCACTAAACATGTAGTTATTATTTATACACTAAACATGTATTTAATATTAATACACTAAACATGTATTTAATATTTATACACTAAACATGTATTTAATATTAATACACTAAATATGTATTTATTATATATCCACTAAACATGTATTTAATATTGATAAACTAAACATGTATTTAATATTCATACACTAAACGTGTATTTAATATTCATACACTAAACATGTATTTAATATTAATACACAACATGTATTTAAGTTTAATAAACTAAACATATATTTAATATTAATATACTAAACATGTGTTTAATATTTATACAGTAAACATGTATTGAATATTCATACACTAAACATGTATTTAATATTATACACTAAACATGCATTTAATATTCATACACTAAACATGTATTTAATATTTATACACTAAACATGTATTTAATATTAATACACTGAACATGTATTTAATAGTTATACACTAATCATTATTTAATATTAATACAGTAATCATGTATTTAATATTTATACACTAAACATGTATTTAATATTCATACATTAAAAATGTATTTAATATTCATACACTAAACATGTATTTAATATTCATACATTAAACATGTATTTGATATTCATACACTAAGCATGTATTTAATATTCGTAAATGAAACATGTATTTAATATTTATACACTAAACATGTATTTAATATTTATACACTAAACATGTATTAAATATTCATACACTAAACATGTATTTAATATTTATAATAAAACATGTATTTAATTTTAATAAACTAAACATATATTTAATATTAATACACTAAACATGTATTTAATATTCATACACTAAACATGTAGTTATTATTTATACACTAAACATGTATTTAATATTAATACAGTAAATATGTATTTAATATTAATACACTAAACATGTATTTAATATTAATACAAAAACATGTATTTAATTTTAATAAACTAAATATATATTTAATATTAATACACTAAACATGTATTTAATATTCATAAACTAAACATGTATTTAACATTTATACACTATACATGTATTTAATATTCATACACTAAACATGTATTTAATTTTTAATAAACTAAACATATATTTAATATTAATACACTAAAGATGTATTTAATATTTATACACTAAACATGGGTTTAATATTCATACACTAAACATGTAGTTATTATTCATACACTAAACATGTATTTAATATTAATACAGTAAACATGTATTAAATATTTATACACTAAACATGTATTTAATATTCATTCAATAAACATGTAGTTATTATTCTTACACTTAATATGTATTTAATATTAATACAAAAACATGTATTTAATTTTAATAAACTAAACATATATTTGATATTAATACAATAAAAAAATTATTTAATATTTATTCACTAAACATGTATTTAATATTCATACACTAAACATGTAGTTATTATTTATACACTAAACATGTATTTAATATTAATACAGTAAACATGTATTAAATATTCATACACTAAACATGTATTTAATATTAATACAAAAACATGTATTTAATTTTAATAAACGAAATATACATTTAATATTAATACACTAAACATGTATTTAATATTTTTACACTAAACGTGTATTTAATATTCATACACTAAAAGTGTATTTAATATTCATACACTAAACATGTGTTTAATATTAATACACTAAACATGTATTTAATATTTTACAATAAACATGTATTCAATATTCATACACTAAACATGTATTTAATATTCATACACTAAACATGTATTTAATATTAATACAAAAACATGTATTTAATTGTAATAAACTAAATACATATTTAATATTAATACACTAAACATGTATTTAATATTCATAAACTAAACATGTATTTAACATTCATACACTAAACATGTATTTAATATTCATACACTAAACATGTAGTTATTATTTATACACTAAACATGTATTTAATATTAATACACTAAACATGTATTTAATATTAATACACTAAACATGTATTTAATATTTATACAGTAAACATGTATTGAATATTCACACACTAAACATGTATTTAATATTCATACACTAAACATGTATTTAATATTCATACACTAAACATGTATTTAATATTAATACACTAAACATGTATTTAATATTTATACACTAAACATGTATTTAATATTAATACAAAAACATGTATTTAATATCATTACACTAAACATGTATTTAATATTTATACACTGAACATGTATTTAATATTCATACACTAAACATGTTGTTATTATTTATACACTAAACATGTATTTAATATTAATACACTAAACATGTATTTAATATTAATACACTAAACATGTATTTAATATTAATACACTAAACATGTATTTAATATTTATACACTAATCATGTATTTGATATTAATACACTAATCATGTATTTAATATTCATACACTAAATATGTATTTAATATTTATACACTTAACATGTATTTAATATTTATACACTAAATATGTATTTAATATTCATACATTAAAAATGTATTTAATATTCATACACTAAACATGTATTTAATATTCATACATTAAACATGTATTTAATATTTATACACTAAACATGTATTTAATATTCGTACACGAAACATGTATTTAATATTTATACACTAAACATGTATTTAATATTCATACATTAAACATGTATTTAATATTCATACACTAAACATGTATTGAATATTCATACACTAAACATTTATTTAATATTTATACACTAAACATGTATTTAATATTAATACAAAAACATGTATTTAGTTTTAATAAACTAAACATATATTTAATATTATTACACTAAACATGTATTTAATATTTATACACTGAACATGTATTTAATAGTTATACACTAATCATGTATTTAATATTCATACACTAAATATGTATTTAATATTCATACACTTAACATGTATTTAATAATTATACACGAAACATGTATTTAATATATATACACTAAACATGTATTTAATATTCCTACATTAAAAATGTATTTAATATTCATACACTAAACATGAATTTAATATTCATACATTAAACATGTATTTAATATTTATACACTAAACATGTATTTAATATTCGTACACGAAACATGTATTTAATATTTATACACTAAACATCTTTTTAATATTCATACATTAAACATGTATTTAATATTCATACACGAAACATGTATTTAATATTTATACACTAAACATGTATTTAATATTCATACACTAAACATGTATTTAATATTTATACAAAAACATGTAGTTATTATTTATACACTAAACATGTATTTAATATTAATACAGTAAACATGTATTTAATATTAATACACTAAAAATGTATTTAATATTAATACAAAAACATGTATTTAATTTTAATAAACTAAATATATATTTGATATTAATACACTAAACATGTATTTAATATTCATGAACTAAACATGTATTTAATATTCATACACTAAACATGTGTTTAATATTAATACACTAAACATGTATTTAATATTTTACAATAAACATGTATTCAATATTCATACACTAAACATGTATTTAATATTCATACACTAAACATGTATTTAATATTAATACAAAAACATGTATTTAATTGTAATAAACTAAATACATATTTAATATTAATACACTAAACATGTATTTAATATTCATAAACTAAACATGTATTTAACATTCATACACTAAACATGTATTTAATATTCATACACTAAACATGTAGTTATTATTTATACACTAAACATGTATTTAATATTAATACACTAAACATGTATTTAATATTAATACACTAAACATGTATTTAATATTTATACAGTAAACATGTATTGAATATTCACACACTAAACATGTATTTAATATTCATACACTAAACATGTATTTAATATTCATACACTAAACATGTATTTAATATTAATACACTAAACATGTATTTAATATTTATACACTAAACATGTATTTAATATTAATACAAAAACATGTATTTAATATCATTACACTAAACATGTATTTAATATTTATACACTGAACATGTATTTAATATTCATACACTAAACATGTTGTTATTATTTATACACTAAACATGTATTTAATATTAATACACTAAACATGTATTTAATATTAATACACTAAACATGTATTTAATATTAATACACTAAACATGTATTTAATATTTATACACTAATCATGTATTTGATATTAATACACTAATCATGTATTTAATATTTATACACTAAATATGTATTTAATATTTATACACTTAACATGTATTTAATATTTATACACTAAATATGTATTTAATATTCATACATTAAAAATGTATTTAATATTCATACACTAAACATGTATTTAATATTCATACATTAAACATGTATTTAATATTTATACACTAAACATGTATTTAATATTCGTACACGAAACATGTATTTAATATTTATACACTAAACATGTATTTAATATTCATACATTAAACATGTATTTAATATTCATACACTAAACATGTATTGAATATTCATACACTAAACATTTATTTAATATTTATACACTAAACATGTATTTAATATTAATACAAAAACATGTATTTAGTTTTAATAAACTAAACATGTATTTAATATTAATACACTAAACATGTATTTAATATTAATACACTAAACATGTATTTAATATTAATACACTAAACATGTATTTAATATTTATACACTGAACATGTATTTAATAGTTATACACTAATCATGTATTTAATATTCATACACTAAATATGTATTTAATATTCATACACTTAACATGTATTTAATAATTATACACGAAACATGTATTTAATATATATACACTAAACATGTATTTAATATTCCTACATTAAAAATGTATTTAATATTCATACACTAAACATGAATTTAATATTCATACATTAAACATGTATTTAATATTTATACACTAAACATGTATTTAATATTCGTACACGAAACATGTATTTAATATTTATACACTAAACATCTTTTTAATATTCATACATTAAACATGTATTTAATATTTATACAAAAACATGTAGTTATTATTTATACACTAAACATGTATTTAATATTAATACAGTAAACATGTATTTAATATTAATACACTAAAAATGTATTTAATATTAATACAAAAACATGTATTTAATTTTAATAAACTAAATATATATTTGATATTAATACACTAAACATGTATTTAATATTCATGAACTAAACATGTATTTAACATTTATACACTAAACATGTATTTAATATTCATACACTAAACATGTATTTAATTTTTAATAAACTAAACATATATTTAATATTAATACACTAAACATGTATTTAATATCTATACACTAAACATGTATTTAATATTCATACACTAAACATGTAGTTATTATTCATACACTAAACATGTATTTAATATTAATACAGTAAACATGTATTAAATATTTATACACTAAACATGTATTTAATATTCATTCAATAAATATGTAGTTATTATTCTTACACTTAATATGTATTTAATATTAATACATAAACATGTATTTAATTTTAATAAACTAAACATATATTTAATATTAATACACTAAACATGTATTTAATATTTATACACTAAACTTGTATTTAATATTCATACACTAAACATGTAGTTATTATTTATACACTAAACATGTATTTAATATTAATACAGTAAACATGTATTAAATATTTATACACTAAACATGTATTTAATATTAATACAAAAACATGTATTTAATTTTAATAAACTAAATATATATTTAATATTCGTACACGAAACATGTATTTAATATTTATACACTAAACATGTATTTAATATTCATACATTAAACATGTATTTAATATTCATACACTAAACATGTATTTAATATTTATACATTAAACATGTATTTAATATTCATACACTAAACCTGTTTTTTATATTTATACACTAAACATGTATTTAATATTTATACACTAAATATGTATTTAATATTCATACACTAAACATGTATTTAATATTAATACACTGAACATGTATTTAATAATCATATACTAAACGTATATGTAATCATATACTAATCATATATTTAATATTCATTTAGTAAACATGTATTTATTATCCTCTAAATAAGGCACACTTGGAAATAATGAATTTCTTTATGCGTGCAGTTGCGGCAGAAGTCCACAGGAGGGCGCACGTTCCCTCTTAATAAGTCCGGTCCTCTCCGTCTCTCTATCTCTCTTTTTCCTTTTTTTTTGTTTCTTTTATTTTTTTTTACATAAGTTTGGTTTCTCATACACTTATATTTATACACTAAACATGTATTTAATATTAATACATTAAACATGTATTTAATATTTATACACTAAACATGTATTTAATATTAGTACAAGAACATGTATTTAATTTTAATAAACTAAACATATATTTAATATTAATACACTAAACATGTATTTAATATTAATACAAAAACATGCATTTAATTTTAATAAACTAAACATATATTTAATATTAATACACTAAACATGTATTAAATATTCATACACTAAACATTTATTTAATATTCATTCAATAAACATGTAGTTATTATTCTTACACTTAATATGTATTTAATATTAATACAAAAACATGTATTTAATTTTAATAAACTAATCATATATTTAATATTAATACACTAAACATGTATTTAATAATTTTACACTAAACGTGTATTTAATATTTATACACTAAAAGTGTATTTAATATTAATACACTAAACATGTATTTAATATTTATACACTAAACATGTATTTAATATTCATACACTAAACATGTATTTAATATTAATACACTAAACATGTATTTAATATTTATACACTAAACATTTATTTAATATTCATAAACTAAACATGTATTTAACATTTATACACTAAACATGTATTTAATATTCATACACTAAACATGTAGTTATTATTTATACACTAAACATGTATTTAATATTAATACACTAAACATGTATTTAATATTTATACACTAAACATGTATTTAATATTAATACACTAAATATGTATTTATTATATATCCACTAAACATGTATTTAATATTCATAAACTAAACATGTATTTAATATTCATACACTAAACGTGTATTTAATATTCATACACTAAACATGTATTTAATATTAATACAAAACATGTATTTACGTTTAATAAACTAAACATATATTTAATATTAATACACTAAACATGTATTTAATATTTATACAGTAAACATGTATTGAATATTCACACACTAAACATGTATTTAATATTATACACTAAACATGCATTTAATATTCATACACTAAACATGTATTTAATATTTATACACTAAACATATATTTAATATTAATACAAAAACATGTATTTAATTTTAATAAACTAAACATATATTTAATATTATTAAACTAAACATGTATTTAATATTTATACACTGAACATGTATTTAATAGTTATACACTAAACATGTAGTTATTATTCATACACTAAACATGTATTTAATATTCATACACTAAACATGTATTTAATATTAATACACTGAATATGTATTTATTATATATCCACTAAACATGTATTTAATATTCATTAACTAAATATATATTTAATATTAATACACTAAACATGTATTTAATATTAATACACTAAACATGTATTTAATATGTTTACACTAAACATGTATTTAATATTCATACACTAAACATGTATTTAATATTAATACAAAACACGTATTTAATTGTAATAAACTAAATATATATTTAATATTAATACACTAAACATGTATTTAATATTCATAAACTAAACATGTATTTAACATTTATACACTAAACATGTATTTAATATTCATACATTAAACATGTATTTAATATTTATACACTAAACATGTATTTAATATTTGTACACAAAACATGTATTTAATATTTATACACTAAACATGTATTTAATATTCATACATTAAACATGTATTTAATATTCATACACTAAACATGTATTTAATATTTATACACTAAACATGTATTTAATATTCATACACTAAACATGTATTTCATATTAATACACTAAACATATATTTAATATTTATACACTAAACATGTATTTAATATTCATACACTAAACATGTATTTAATATTTATACACTAAACATGTATTTAATATTTTTACACTAAACGTGTATTTAATATTCATACACTAAACGTGTATTTAATATTAATAAACTAAACATGTATTTAATATTTATACACTAAACATGTATTTAATATTCATATACTAAACATGTATTTAATATTAATACACTAAACATGTATTTAATAGTTATACACTAAACATGTATTTAATATTCATAAACTAAACATGTATTTAACTTGTATACACTAAACATGTATTTAATATTCATACACTAAACATGTAGTTATTATTTATACACTAAACATGTATTTAATATTAATACACTAAACATGTATTTAATATTTATACACTAAACATGTATTTAATATTAATACACTAAATATGTATTTATTATATATCCACTAAACATGTTTTTATATTCATAAACTAAACATGTATTTAATATTCATACACTAAACGTGTATTTAATATTCATACACTAAACATGTATTTAATATTAATACAAAACATGTATTTACGTTTAATAAACTAAACATATATTTAATATTAATACACTAAACATGTATTTAATATTTATACAGTAAACATGTATTGAATATTCACACACTAAACATGTATTTAATATTATACACTAAACATGCATTTAATATTCATACACTAAACATGTATTTAATATTTATACACTAAACATATATTCAATATTAATATAAAAACATGTATTTAATTTTAATAAACTAAACATATATTTAATATTATTACACTAAACATGTATTTAATATTTATACACTGAACATGTGTTTAATAGTTATACACTAAACATGTAGTTATTATTCATACACTAAACATGTATTTAATATTAATACACTAAATATGTATTTATTATATATCCACTAAACATGTATTTAATATTCATAAACTAAATATATATTTAATATTAATACACTAAACATGTATTTAATATGTTTACACTAAACATGTATTTAATATTCATACACTAAACATGTATTTAATATTCATACACTAAACATGTATTTAATATTCATACAAAACACGTATTTTATTGTAATAAACTAAATGTATATTTAATATTAATACACTAAACATGTATTTAATATTCATAAACTAAACATGTATTTAACATTCATACACTAAACATGTATTTAATATTCATACATTAAAGATGTATTTAATATTTATACACTAAACATGTATTTAATATTCGTACACGAAACATGTATTTAATATTTATACACTAAACATGTATTTAATATTCATACATTAAACATGTATTTAATATTCATACACTAAACATGTATTTAATATTTATACACTAAACATGTATTTAATATTCATACACTAAACATGTATTTAATATTCATACACTAAACATATATTTAATATTTATACACTAAACATGTATTTAATATTCATACACTAAACATGTATTTAATATTTATACACTAAATATGTATTTAATATTCATACACTAAACATGTATTTAATATTAATACACTGAACATGTATTTAATAATCATATACTAAACGTATATGTAATCATATACTAATCATATATTTAATATTCATTTAGTAAACATGTGTTTATTATCCTCTAAATAAGGCACACTTGGAAATAATGAATTTCTTTATGCATGCAGTTGCGGCAGAAGTCCACAGGAGGGCGCATGTTCCCTCTTAATAAGTCCGGTCCTCTCCGTCTCTCTATCTCTCTTTTTCCTTTTTTTTTGTTTCTTTTATTTTTTTTACATAAGTTTGGTTTCTCATACACTTATATTTATACACTAAACATGTATTTAATATTAATACACTAAACATGTATTTAATATTTATACACTAAACATGTATTTAATATTAATACAAAAACATGTATTTAATTTTAATAAACTAAACATATATTTAATATTCATACACTAAACATGTATTTAACATTTATACACTAAACATGTATTTAATATTAATACACTAAACATGTATTTAATATTAATACACTAAACATGTATTTAATATTAATACAAAAACATGTATTTAATTTTAATAAACTAAACATATATTTAATATTAATAAACTAAACATGTATTTAATATTAATACAAAAACATGTATTTAATTTTAATAAACTAAACACATACTTAATATGAATACACTAAACATGTATTAAATATTCATACACTAAACATGTATTTAATATTCATTCAATAAACATGTAGTTATTATTCTTACACTTAATATGTATTTAATATTAATACAAAAACATGTATTTGATTTTAATAAACTAAACATATATTTAATATTCATACACTAAACATGTATTTAATATTCATAAACTAAACATGTATTTAACATTCATACACTAAACATGTATTTAATATTTATACACTAAACCTGTAGTTATTATTCATACACTAAACATGTATTTAATATTAATACACAAAACCTGTATTTAATACTTATACACTAAACATGTATTTAATATTAATACAAAAACATTTATTTAATTTTAATAAAGTAAACACATATTTAATAATAATACACTAAACATGTATTTAATATTTATACACTAAACATGTATTTAATATTTATACACTAAACATGTATTTAATATTAATACACTAAATATTTATTTATTATTTATCCACTAAACATGTATTTAATATTTATACACTAAACATGTATTCAATATTAATACAAAAACATGTATTTAATATTAATACACTAAACATGTATTTAATATTCATACACTAAACATGTATTTAATATTAATACACTGAACATGTATTTAATAATCATATACCAAACATATATGTAATTATATACTAATCATATATTTAATATTCATACAGTAAACATGTATTTATTATCCTCTAAATAAGGCACACTTGGAAATAATGAATTTCTTTATGTGTGCAGTTGCGGCAGAAGTCCACAGGAGGGCGCACGTTCCCTCTTAATATGCCCGGTCCTCTCCGTCTCTCTTTCTCTCTCTCTTTTTCCTTTTTTTTTGTTTCTTTTATTTTTTTTTTTACATAAGTTTTGTTACTCATATACTTATATTTATACACTAAACATGTATTTAATATTCATACATTAAAAATGTATTTAATATTCATACACTAAACATGTAATTAATATTCATACATTAAACATGTATTTAATATTTATACACTAAACATGTATTTAATATTCGTACACGAAACATGTATTTAATATTTATACACTAAACATGTATTTAATATTCATAAATTAAACATGTATTTAATATTCATACACTAAACATGTATTTAATATTCATACACTAAACATGTATTTAATATTCATACACTAAACATATATTTAATATTTATACAAAAACATGTATTTAATTTTAATAAACTAAACATATATTTAATATTAATACACTAAACATGAATTTAATATTTATACACTAAACATGTATTTAATATTAATACAGTAAACATGTATTAAATATTTATACACTAATCATCAATTTAATATTCATTCAATAAACATGTAGTTATTATTCTTACACTTAATATGTATTTAATATTAATACAAAAACATGTATTTAATTTTAATAAACTAAACATATATTTAATATTAATACACTAAACATGTATTTAATATTTATACACTAAACATGTATTTAATATTCATACACTAAACATGTAGTTATTATTTATACACTAAACATGTATTTAATATTAATACAGTAAACATGTATTAAATATTTATACACTAAACATGTATTTAATATTAATACAAAAACATGTATTTAATTTTAATAAACTAAATATATATTTAATATTAATACACTAAACATGTATTTAATATGTTTACACTAAACGTGTATTTAATATTCAGACACTAAAAGTGTATTTAATATTCATACACTAAACATGTGTTTAATATTAATACACTAAACATGTAGTTATTATTAATACAAAAACATGTATTTAATTGTAATAAACTAAATATATATTTAATATTAATACACTAAACATGTATTTAATATTCATAAACTAAACATGTATTTAACATTCATACACTAAACAAGTATTTAATATTCATACACTAAACATGTAATTATTATTTATACACTAAACATGTATTTAATATTAATACACTAAACATGTATTTAATATTAATGCACTAAACATGTATTTAATATTTATACACTAAACATGTATTTAATATTCATACACTAAACATGTATTTAATATTAATACACTAAACATGTATTTAATATTTATACACTAAATATGTATTTAATATTAATACAAAACATGTATTTAATTTCAATAAACTAAACATATATTTAATATTATTACACTAAACATGTATTTAACATTTATACACTGAACATGTATTTAATATTCATACACTAAACATTTAGTTATTAATCATACACTAAACATGTATTTAATATTAATACACTAAACATGTATTTAATATAATACACTAAACATGTATTTAATATTAATACACTAAACATGTATTTAATATTTATACACTAATCATGTATTTAATATTTATACACTAAATATGTATTTAATATTTATACACTTAACATGTATTTAATATTTATACACTAAATATGTATTTAATATTCATACATTAAAAATGTATTTAATATTCAAACACTAAACATGTATTTAATATTCATACATTAAACATGTATTTAATATTCATACACTAAACATGTATTTAATATTCGTACACGAAACATGTATTTAATATTTATACACTAAACATGTATTTAATATTCATACATTAAAAATGCATTTAATATTCATACACTAAACATGTATTTAATATTCATACATTAAACATGTATTTAATATTTATACACTAAACATGTATTTAATATTCATACACAAAACATGTAGTTATTATTTATACACTAAACATGTATTTAATATTAATACAGTAAACATGTATTTAATATTAATACACTAAACATGTATTTAATATTAATACAAAAACATGTATTTGATTTTAATAAACTAAATATATATTTGATATTAATACACTAAACATGTATTTAATATTCATAAACTAAACATGTATTTAACATTTATACGCTAAACATGTATTTAATATTCATACACTAAACATGTATTTAATTTTTAATAAACTAAACATATATTTAATATTAATACACTAAACATGCATTTAATATTTATACACTAAACAAGTATTTAATATTCATACACTAAACATGTATTTAATATTAATACAGTAAACATGTATTAAATATTTATACACTAAACATGTATTTAATATTCATACAATAAACATGTAGTTATTATTCTTACCCTTAATATGTATTTAATATTAATACAAAAACATGTATTTAATTTTAATAAACTAAACATATATTTAATATTAATACACTAAACATGTATTTAATATTTATACACTAAACATGTATTTAATATTAATACAGTAAACATGTGTTAAATATTTATACACTAAACATGTATTTAAAATTAATACAAAAACATGTATTTAATTTTAATAAACTAAATATATATTTAATATTAATACACTAAACATGTATTTAATATTATTACACTAAACGTGTATTTAATATTCATACACTAAAAGTGTATTTAATATTCATACACTAAACATGTGTTTAATATTAATACACTAAACATGTAGTTATTATTCATACACTAAACATGTATTTAATATTCATACGCTAAACATGTATTTAATATTAATACACTAAATATGGATTTATTATATATCCACTAAACATGTATTTAATATTCATAAACTAAATATATATTTAATATTAATACACTAAACATGTATTTAATATTAATACACTAAACATGTATTTAATATTTTTACACTAAACATGTATTTAATATTCATACACTAAACATGTATTTAATATTCATACACTAAACATGTATTTAATATTAATACAAAAACATGTATTCAATTGTAATAAACTAAATATATATTTAATATTAATACACTAAACATGTATTTAATATTCATAAACTAAACATGTATTTAACATTTATACACAAAAAATGTATTTAATATTCATACACTAAACATGTAGTTATTATTTATACACTAAACATGTATTTAATATTAATACACTAAACATGTATTTAATATTAATACACTAAACATGTATTTAATATTTATACACTAAACATGTATTTAATATTAATACAAAACATGTATTTAATTTTAATAAACTAAACATATATTTAATATTATTACACTAAACATGTATTTAATATTTATACACTGAACATGTATTTAATATTCATACACTAAACATTTTGTGATTATTTATACACTAAACATGTATTTAATATTAATACACTAAACATGTATTTAATATTAATACACTAAACATGTATTTAATATTCATACACTAATCATGTATTTAATATTAATACACTAATCATGTATTTAATATTTATACACTAAATATGTATTTAATATTTATACACTTAACATGTACTTATTATTTATACACTAAATATGTATTTAATATTCATACATTAAAATGTATTTAATATTCATACACTAAACATGTAATTAATATTCATACATTAAACATGTATTTAATATTTATACACTAAACATGTATTTAATATTCATACACGAAACATGTATTTAATATTTATACACTAAACATGTATTTAATATTCATACATTAAACATGTATTTAATATTCATACACTAAACATGTATTTAATATTTATACACTAAACATGTATTTAATATTCATACACTAAACATGTATTTAATATTAATACACTGAACATGTATTTAATAATCATATACTAAACGTATATGTAATCATATACTAATCATATATTTAATATTCATTTAGTAAACATGTATTTATTATCCTCTAAATAAGGCACACTTGGAAATAATGAATTTCTTTATGCATGCAGTTGCGGCAGAAGTCCACAGGAGGGCGCACGTTCCCTCTTAATAAGTCCGGTCCTCTCTGTCTCTCTATCTCTCTTTTTCCTTTTTTTTTGTTTCTTTTATTTTTTTTACATAAGTTTGGTTTCTCATACACTTATATTTATACACTAAACATGTATTTAATATTAATACACTAAACATGTATTTAATATTTATACACTAAACATGTATTTAATATTAATACAAAAACATGTATTTAATTTTAATAAACTAAATATATATTTAATATTCATACACTAAACATGTATTTAATATTCATACATTAAACATGTATTTAATATTCATACACTAAACATGTATTTAATATTCATACACTAAACATGTATTTAATATTTATACACTAAACATGTATTTAATATTTATACACTAAATATGTATTTAATATTCATACACTAAACATGTATTTAATATTAATACACTGAACATGTATTTAATAATCATATACTAAACGTATATGTAATTATACACTAATCATATATTTAATATTCATTCAGTAAACATGTATTTATTATCCTCTAAATAAGGCACACTTGGAAATAATGAATTTCTTTATGCGTGCAGTTGCGGCAGAAGTCCACAGGAGGGCGCACGTTCCCTCTTAATAAGTCCGGTCCTCTCCGTCTCTCTATCTCTCTTTTTCCTTTTTTTTTGTTTCTTTTTTTTTTTTTTACATAAGTTTGGTTTCTCAAACACTTATATTTATACACTAAACATGTATTTAATATTAATACACTAAACATGTATTTAATATTTATACACTAAACATGTATTTAATATTAATACAAAAACATGTATTTAATTTTAATAAACTACACATTTATTTAATATTCATACACTAAACATGTATTTAATATTAATACAAAAACATGTATTTAATTTTAATAAACTAAACACATATTTAATATTAATACACTAAACATGTATTAAATATTCATACACTAAACATGTATTTAATATTCATTCAATAAACATGTAGTTATTATTCTTACACTTAATATGTATTTAATATTAATACAAAAACATGTATTTAATTTTAATAAACTAAACATATATTTAATATTAATACACTAAACATGTATTTAATATTGTTACACTAAACGTGTATTTACTATTTATACACTAAAAGTGTATTTAATATTAATACACTAAACATGTATTTAATATTAATACACTAAACATGTATTTAATATTTATACACTGAACATGTATTTAATATTCATACACTAAACATGTATTTAATATTTATACACTAAACATGTATTTATTATTAATACAAAAACATGTATTTAAGTTTAATAAACAAAACATGTATTTAATATTAATACACTGAACATGTGTTTAATAATCATATACTAAACGTATATGTAATTATACACTAATCATATATTTAATATTCATACAGTAAACATGTATTTATTATCCTCTAAATAAGGCACACTTGGAAATAATGAATTTCTTTAAGTGTGCAGTTGCGGCAGAAGTCCACAGGAGGGCGGACGTTCACTCTTAATAAGTCCGGTCCTCTCCGTCTCTCTCTCTCTTTCTTTTTCCTTTTTTTTTGTTTCTTTTATATTTTTTTTTTACATAAGTTTTGTTACTCATACACTTATATTTATATACTAAACATGTAATTAATATTCATACATTAAAAATGTATTTAATATTCATACACTAAACATGTAATTAATATTCTTGCATTAAACATGTATTTAATATTTATACACTAAACATGTATTTAATATTCGTACACGAAACATGTATTTAATATTTATACACGAAACATGTATTTAATATTCATACATTAAACATGTATTTAATATTCATACACTAAACATGTATTTAATATTTATACACTAAACATGTATTTAATATTCATACACTAAACATGTATTTAATATTAATACAAAAACAAGTATTTAAATTTAATAAACTAAACATATATTTAATATTAATACACTAAACATGTATTTAATATTTATACACTAAACATGTATTTAATATTCATACACTAAACATGTAGTTATTATTTATACACTAAACATGTATTTAATATTATTACAGTAAACATGTATTTAATATTAATACACTAAACATGTATTTAATATTAATACAAAAACATGTATTTAATTTTAATAAACTAAATATATATTTAATATTAATACACTAAACATGTATTTAATATTCATAAACTAAACATGTATTTAACATTTATACACTAAACATGTATTTAATATTCATACACTAAACATGTATTTAATTTTTAATAAACTAAACATATATTTAATATTAATACACTAAACATGTATTTAATATTTCTACACTAAACATGTATTTAATATTCATACACTAATCATGTAGTTATTATTTATACACTAAACATGTATTTTATATTAATACAGTAAACATGTATTAAATATTTATACACTAAACATGTATTTAATATTAATACAAAAACATGTATTTAATTTTAATAAACTAAATATATATTTAATATTAATACACTAAACCTGTATTTAATATTCATACACTAAACATGTATTTAATATTAATACAGTAAACATGTGTTAAATATTTATACACTAAACATGTATTTAATATTCATACACTAAACATGTAGTTATTATTTATACACTAAACATGTATTTAATATTAATACAGTAAACATGTATTACATATTTATACACTAAACATGTATTTAATATTAATACAAAAACATGTATTTAATTTTAATAAACTAAATATATATTTAATATTAATACACTAAACATGTATTTAATATTCATAAACTAAACATGTATTTAATATTAATACAAAAACATGTATTTAATTTTAATAAACTAAATATATATTTAATATTAATACACTAAACATGTATTTAATATTCATAAACTAAACATGTATTTAACATTTATACACTAAACATGTATTTAATATTCATACACTAAACATGTATTTAATTTTTAATAAACTAAACATATATTTAATATTAATACACTAAACATGTATTTAATATTTCTACACTAAACATGTATTTAATATTCATACACTAAACATGTAGTTATTATTTATACACTAAACATGTATTTTATATTAATACAGTAAACATGTATTAAATATTTATACACTAAACATGTATTTAATATTAATACAAAAACATGTATTTAATTTTAATAAACTAAATATATATTTAATATTAATACACTAAACATGTATTTAATATTCGTACACTAAACATGTATTTAATATTAATACAGTAAACATGTGTTAAATATTTATACACTAAACATGTATTTAATATTCATACACTAAACATGTAGTTATTATTTATACACTAAACATGTATTTAATATTAATACAGTAAACATGTATTAAATATTTATACACTAAACATGTATTTAATATTAATACAAAAACATGTATTTAATTTTAATAAACTAAATATATATTTAATATTAATACACTAAACATGTATTTAATATTCATACACTAAACATGTATTTAATAATCATATACCAAACATATATGTAATTATATACTAATCATATATTTAATATTCATACAGTAAACATGTATTTATTATCCTCTAAATAAGGCACACTTGGAAATAATGAATTTCTTTATGTGTGCAGTTGCGGCAGAAGTCCACAGGAGGGCGCACATTCCCTCTTAATATGCCCGGTCCTCTCCGTCTCTCTCTCTCTCTTTTTCCTTTTTTTTTGTTTCTTTTATTTTTTTTTTTTACATAAGTTTTGTTACTCATACATTTATATTTATACACTAAACATGTATTTAATATTAATATACTAAACATGTATTTAATATTTATACACTAAACATGTATTTAATATTAATACAAAAACATGTATTTAATTTTAATACACTAAACATATATTTAATATTAATACACTAAATATGTATTTATTATATATCCACTAAACATGTATTTAATATTCATAAACTAAACATGTATTTAATATTCATACACTAAACGTGTATTTAATATTCATACACTAAACATGTATTTAATATTAATACAAAACATGTATTTAAGTTTAATAAACTAAACATATATTTAATATTAATACACTAAATATTTATTTAATATTTATACAGTAAACATGTATTGAATATTCATACACTAAACATGCATTTAATATTCATACACTAAACATGTATTTAATATTAATACAAAAACATGTATTTAATTTTAATAAACTAAACATATATTTAATATTATTACACTAAACCTGTATTTAATATTTATACACTGAACATGTAATTAATAGTTATACACTAATCATGTATTTAATATTAATACACTAATCATGTATTTAATATTCATACACTAAATATGTATTTAATATTCATACACTTAACATGTATTTAATATTTATTCACAAAACATGTATTTAATATTTATACACTAAACATGTATTTAATATTCATACATTGAAAATTCATTTAATATTCATACACTAAACATGTATTTAATATTCATACATTAAACATGTATTTAATATTCATACACTAAACATGTATTTAATATTCATACACTAAACATGTATTTAATATTTATACAAAAACATGTATTTAATTTTAATAAACTAAACATATATTTAATATTAATACACTAAACATGTATTTAATATATATACACTAAACATGTATTTAATATTTATACACTAAACATGTATTTAATATTCATACACTAAACATGTATTTAATATTTATACAAAAACATGTATTTAATTTTAATAAAGTAAACATATATTTAATATTAATACACTAAACATGTATTTAATATTTATACACTAAACATGTATTTAATATTCATACACTAAACATGTAATTATTATTTATACACTAAACATGTATTTAATATTAATACAGTAAACATGTATTTAATATTAATACACTAAACATTTAGTTATTATTTATACACTAAACATGTATTTAATATTAATACTCTAAACATGTATTTAATATTAATACACTAAACATGTATTTAATATTAATACACTAAACATGTATTTAATATTTATACACTAATCATGTATTTAATATTAATACACTAATCATGTATTTAATATTTATACACTAAATATGTATTTAATATTTATACACTTAACATGTATTTATTATTAATACACTAAATATGTATTTAATATTCATACATTAAAAATGTATTTAATATTCATACACTAAACATGTAATTAATATTCATACATTAAACATGTATTTAATATTCGTACACGAAACATGTATTTATAATTTATACACTAAACATGCATTTAATATTCATACATTAAACATGTATTTAATATTCATACACTAAACATGTATTTAATATTTATACACTAAATATGTATTTAATATTCATACACTAAACATGTATTTAATATTAATATACTGAACATGTATTTAATAATCATATACTAAACGTATATGTAATCTTATACTAATCATATATTTAATAGTCATTTAGTAAACATGTATTTATTATCCTCTAAATAAGGCACACTTGGAAATAATGAATTTCTTTATGCCTGCAGTTGCGGCAGAAGTCCACAGGAGGGCGCACGTTCCCTCTTAATAAGTCCGGTCCTTTCCGTCTCTCTATCCCTCTTTTTCCTTTTTTTTTGTTTCTTTTATTTTTTTTTACATAAGTTTGGTTTCTCAAACACTTATATTTATACACTAAACATGTATTTAATATTAATACACTAAACATGTATTTAATATTAATACAAAAACATGTATTTAATTTTAATAAACTAAACATTTATTTAATATTCATACACTAAACATGTATTTAACATTTATACACTAAACATGTATTTAATATTAATACACTAAACATGTATTTAATATTAATACACAAAACATGTATTTAATATTAATACAAAAACATGTATTTAATTTTAATAAACTAAACATATATTTAATATTAATACACTAAACATGTATTTAATATTAATACAAAAACATGTATTTCATTTTAATAAACTAAACACATATTTAATATTAATACACTAAACATGTATTAAATATTCATACACTAAACATGTATTTAATATTCATTCAATAAACATGTAGTTATTATTCTTACACTTAATATGTATTTAATATTAATTCAAAAACATGTATTTAATTTTGATAAACTAAACATATATTCAATATTAATACACTAAACATGTATTTAATATTGTTACACTAAACGTGTATTTACTATTTATACACTAAAAGTGTATTTAATATTAATACACTAAACATGTATTTAATATAATACACTAAACATGTATTTAATATTTATACACTAAACATGTATTTAATATTCATACACTAAACATGTATTTAATATTAATACACTAAACATGTATTTAACATTTATACACTAAACATGTATTTAATATTAATACAGAACATGTATTTAATTTTAATAAACTAAATATATATTTAATATTAATACACTAAACATGTATTTAATATAATACACTAAACATGTATTTAATATTTATACACTAAACATGTATTTAATATTCATTAACTAAACATTTATCTAATATTTATACACTAAACATGTATTTAATATTAATACAGAACATGTATTTAATTTTAATAAACTAAATATATATTTAATATTAATACACTAAACATGTATTTAATATTCATAAACTAAACATGTATTTAACATTCATACACTAAACATGTATTTAATATTTATACATTAAACCTGTAGTTATTATTCATACACTAAACATGTATTTAATATTAATACACTAAACCTGTATTTAATATTTATACACTAAACATGTATTTAATATTAATACAAAAACATTTATTTAATTTTAATAAAGTAAACACATATTTAATATTCATAAACTAAACATGTATTTAACATTCATACACTAAACATGTATTTAATATTAATACAAAAACATGTATTTAATTTTAATACACTAAACATATATTTAATATTAATACACTAAATATGTATTTATTATATATCCACTAAACATGTATTTAATATTCATAAACTAAACATGTATTTAATAATCTTACACTAAACGTGTATTTAATATTCATACACTAAACATGTATTTGAATATTTATACACTAAACATGTATTTAATATTAATACAAAAACATGTATTTAATTTTAATACACTAAACATATATTTAATATTAATACACTAAATATGTATTTATTATATATCCACTAAACATGTATTTAATATTCATAAACTAAACATGTATTTAATAATCTTACACTAAACGTGTATTTAATATTCATACACTAAACATGTATTTAATATTTAAACACTAAACATGTATTTAATATTCATACACTAAACATGTAGCTATTATTTATACACTAAACATGTATTTAATATTAATACATTAAACATGTATTTAATATTCATACACTAAACATGTATTTAATATTTATACAAAAACATGTATTTAATTTTAATAAACTAAACATATATTTAATATTAATACACTAAACATGTATTTAATATTCATACACTAAACCTGTATTTAATATTTATACACTAAACATGTATTTAATATTAATACAAAAACATTTATTTAATTTTAATAAAGTAAACACATATTTAATATTCATAAACTAAACATGTATTTAACATTCATACACTAAACATGTATTTAATATTAATACAAAAACATGTATTTAATTTTAATACACTAAACATATATTTAATATTAATACACTAAATATGTATTTATTATATATCCACTAAACATGTATTTAATATTCATAAACTAAACATGTATTTAATAATCTTACACTAAACGTGTATTTAATATTCATACACTAAACATGTATTTGAATATTTATACACTAAACATGTATTTAATATTCATACACTAAACATGTAGCTATTATTTATACACTAAACATGTATTTAATATTAATACATTAAACATGTATTTAATATTCATACACTAAACATGTATTTAATATTTATACAAAAACATGTATTTAATTTTAATAAACTAAACATATATTTAATATTAATACACTAAACATGTATTTAATATTCATACACTAAACATGTATTTAATTTTTAATAAACTAAACATATGTTTAATATTAATACACTAAACATGTATTTAATATTCATACACTAAACATGTATTTAATATTAATGAACTAAATATATATTTAATATTAATACACTAAACATGTATTTAATATTTATACACTAAACATGTATTTAATATTCATAAACTAAACATGTATTTAACATTTATACACTAAACATGTATTTAATATTCATACACTAAACATGTAGTTATTATTTATACAATAAACATGTATTTAATATTAATACACCAAACATGTATTTAATATTCATACACTAAACATGTATTTAATATTAATGAACTAAATATATATTTAATATTAATACACTAAACATGTATTTAATATTTATACACTAAACATGTATTTAATATTCATAAACTAAACATGTATTTAATATTTATACACTAAACATCTATTTAATATTCATACACTAAACATGTATTTAATATTTATACAAAAACATGTATTTAATTTTAATAAACTAAACATATATTTAATATTAATACACTAAACATGTATTTAATATTTATACACTAAACATGTATTTAATATTCATACACTAAACATGTAATTATTATTTATACACTAAACATGTATTTAATATTAATACAGTAAACATGTATTTAATATTAATACACTAAACATTTAGTTATTATTTATACACTAAACATGTATTTAATATTAATACTCTAAACATGTATTTAATATTAATACACTAAACATGTTTTTAATATTAATACACTAAACATGTATTTAATATTTATACACTAATCATGTATTTAATATTAATACACTAATCATGTATTTAATATTTATACACTAAATATGTATTTAATATTTATACACTTAACATGTATTTATTATTAATACACTAAATATGTATTTAATATTCATACATTAAAAATGTATTTAATATTCATACACTAAACATGTAATTAATATTCATACATTAAACATGTATTTAATATTCGTACACGAAACATGTATTTATAATTTATACACTAAACATGCATTTAATATTCATACATTAAACATGTATTTAATATTCATACACTAAACATGTATTTAATATTAATACAAAAACATGTATTTAATTTTAATAAACTAAACACATATTTAATATTAATACACTAAACATGTATTAAATATTCATACACTAAACATGTATTTAATATTCATTCAATAAACATGTAGTTATTATTCTTACACTTAATATGTATTTAATATTAATACAAAAACATGTATTTAATTTGAATAAACTAAACATATATATTTAATATTAATACACTAAACATGTATTTAATATTGTTACACTAAACGTGTATTTACTATTTATACACTAAAAGTGTATTTAATATTAATACACTAAACATGTATTTAATAATTATACACTAAACATGTATTTAATATTCATACACTAAACATGTATTTAATATTAATACACTAAACATGTATTTAATATTTATACACTAAACATGTATTTAATATTAATACAAAACATGTATTTAATTTTAATAAACTAAATATATATTTAATATTAATACACTAAACTGGTATTTAATATTCATAAACTAAACATGTATTTAACATTCATACACTAAACATGTATTTAATATTTATACACTAAACATGTATTTAATATTAATACAAAAACATTTATTTAATTTTAATAAAGTAAACACATATTTAATATTAATACACTAAACATGTATTTAATATTCATACACTAAACTTGCATTTAATATTTATACACTAAACATATATTTAATATTAATACACTAAACATATATTTAATATTTATACACAAACATGTATTTAATATTCATACACTAAACATGTATTTAATATTAATACACTAAACATGTATTTAATATTCATACACTAAACATGTATTTAATATTAATACACTGAACATGTATTTAATAATCATATACCAAACATACATGTAATTATATACTAATCATATATTTAACATTCATACAGTAAACATGTATTTATTATCCTCTAAATAAGGCACACTTGGAAATAATGAATTTCTTTATGTGTGCAGTTGCGGCAGAAGTACACAGGAGGGCGCACGTTCCGTCTTAATATGCCCGGTCCTCTCCGTCTCTCTCTCTCTCTTTTTCCTTTTTTTTTGTTTCTTTTATTTTTTTTTTTTACATAAGTTTTGTTACTCATACACTTATATTTATACACTAAACATGTATTTAATATTAATACATTAAACATGTATTTAATATTTATACACTAAACATGTATTTAATATTAATACAAAAACATGTATTTAATTTTAATACACTAAACATATATTTAATATTAATACACTAAATATGTATTTATTATATATCCACTAAACATGTATTTAATATTCATAAACTAAACATGTATTTAATAATCTTACACTAAACGTGTATTTAATATTCATACACTAAACATGTATTTAATATTTAAACACTAAACATGTATTTAATATTCATACACTAAACATGTAGCTATTATTTATACACTAAACATGTATTTAATATTAATACATTAAACATGTATTTAATATTCATACACTAAACATGTATTTAATATTTATACAAAAACATGTATTTAATTTTAATAAACTAAACATATATTTAATATTAATACACTAAACATGTATTTAATATTCATACACTAAACATGTATTTAATTTTTAATAAACTAAACATATGTTTAATATTAATACACTAAACATGTATTTAATATTCATACACTAAACATGTATTTAATATTCATACACTAAACATGTATTTAATATTAATAAACCAAATATATATTTAATATTAATACACTAAACATGTATTTAATATTTATACACTAAACATGTATTTAATATTCATAAACTAAACATGTATTTAACTGTATACACTAAACATGTATTTAATATTCATACACTAAACATGTAGTTATTATTTATACAATAAACATGTATTTAATATTAATACACTAAACATGTATTTAATATTCATACACTAAACATGTATTTAATATTAATAATCTAAATATGTATTTATCATATATCCACTAAACATGTATTTAATATTCATAAACTAAACATGTATTTAATATTCATACACTAAACGTGTATTTAATATTCATACACTAAACATGTATTTAATATTAATACAAAACATGTATTTACGTTTAATAAACTAAACATGTATTTAATATTCATACACTAAACATGTATTTAATTTTTAATAAACTAAACATATATTTAATATTAATACACTAAACATGTATTCAATATTCATACACTAAACATGTAGTTATTATTCATACACTAAACATGTATTTAATATTAATACAGTAAACATGTATTAAATATTTATACACTAAACATGTATTTAATATTCATTCAATAAATATGTAGTTATTATTCTTACACTTAATATGTATTTAATATTAATACAAAAACATGTATTTAATTTTAATAAACTAAACATATATTTAATATTAATACACTAAACATGTATTTAATATTAATACACTAAACATGTATTTAATATTCATACACTAAACATGTAGTTATTATTTATACACTAAACATGTATTTAATATTAATACAGTAAACATGTATTAAATATTTATACACTAAACATGTATTTAATATTAATACAAAAACATGTATTTAATTTTAATAAACTAAATATATATTTAATATTAATACACTAAACATGTATTTAATATTTTTACACTAAACGTGTATTTAATATTCATACACTAAAAGTGTATTTAATATTCATACACTAAACATGTGTTTAATATTAATACACTAAACATGTATTTATTATATATCCACTAAACATGTATTTAATATTCATAAACTAAATATATATTTAATATTAATACACTAAACATGTATTTAATATTAATACACTCAAATGTATTTAATATTTTACACTAAACATGTATCTAATATTAATACACAAAACATGTATTTAATATTCATACACTAAACATGTATTTAATTTTAATAAACTAAACACATATTTAATATTAATACACTAAACATGTATTAAATATTAATACACTAAACATGTATTTAAAATTTATACACTAAACATGTATTTAATATTAATACAAAAACATGTATTTAATTTTAATAAACTAAAAATATATTTAATATTCATACACTAAACTTTATTTAACATTTATACACTAAACATGTATTTAATATTAATACACTAAACATGTATTTAATATTAATACACAAAACATGTATTTAATATTAATACAAAAACGTGTATTAAATTTTAATAAACTAAACACATATTTAATATTAATACACTAAACATGTATTAAATATTCATACACTAAACATCTATTTAATATTCATTCAATAAACATGTAGTTATTATTCTTACACTTAATATGTATTTAATATTAATACAAAAACATGTATTTAATTTTAATAAACTAAACATATATTTAATATTAATACACTAAACATGTATTTAATATAATACACTAAACATGTATTTAATATTTATACACTAAACATGTATTTAATATTCATACACTAAACATGTATTTAATATTAATACACTAAACATGTATTTAATATTTATACACTAAACATGTATTTAATATTAATACAGAACATGTATTTAATTTTAATAAACTAAATATATATTTAATATTAATACACCAAACATGTATTTAATATTCATAAACTAAACATGTATTTAACCTTCATACACTAAACATGTATTTAATATTTATACACTAAACCTGTAGTTATTATTCATACACTAAACATGTATTTAATATTAATACACTAAACCTGTATTTAATAGTTATACACTAAACATGTATTTAATATTAATACAAAAACATTTATTTTATTTTAATAAAGTAAACACATATTTAATATTAATACACTAAACATGTATTTAATATTTATACACTAAACATGTATTTAATATTTATACACTAAACATGTATTTAATATTAATACACTAAATATCTATTTATTATTTATCCACTAAACATGTATTTAATATTCATAAACTAAACATGTATTTAATATTCATACACTAAATGTGTATTTAATATTAATACAAAAACATGTATTTAAGTTTAATAAACTAAACATGTATTTAACATTCATACACTAAACATGTATTTAATATTTATACACTAAACATGTAGTTATTATTCATACACTAAACATGTATTTAATATTAATACACTAAACCTGTATTTAATAGTTATACACTAAACATGTATTTAATATTAATACACAAACATTTATTTAATTTTAATAAAGTAAACACATATTTAATATTAATACACTAAACATGTATTTAATATTTATACACCAAACATATATTTAATATTAATACACTAAACATGTATTTAATATTCATACACAAACATGTATTTAATATTCATACACTAAACATGTAGTTATTATTCATACACTAAACATGTATTTAATATTAATACAGTAAACATGTATTAAATATTTATACACTAAACATGTATTTAATATTCATTCAATAAACATGTAGTTATTATTCTTACACTTAATATGTATTTAATATTAATACAAAAACATGTATTTAATTTTAATAAACTAAACTTATATTTAATATTAATACACTAAACATGTATTTAATATTTATACACTAAACATGTATTTAATATTCATACACTAAACGTGTAGTTATTATTCATACACTAAACATGTATTTAATATTAATACAGTAAACATGTATTAAATATTTATACACTAAACATGTATTTAATATTAATACAAAAACATGTATTTAATTTTAATAAACTAAATATATATATTATAATACACTAAACATGTATTTAATATTTTTACACTAAATGTGTATTTAATATTCATACACTAAAAGTGTATTTAATATTCATACACTAAACATGTGTTTAATATTAATACACTAAACATGTATTTAATATTTATACACTAAACATGTATTCAATATTAATACACTAAATATGTATTTATTATAAATCCACTAAACATGTGTTTAATATTCATAAACTAAATATATATTTAATATTAATACACTAAACATGTATTTAATATTAATACACTAAACATGTATTTAATATTTTTACACTAAACATGTATTTAATATTCATACACTAAACATGTATTTAATATTCATACACTAAACATGTATTTAATATGAATACAAACACATGTATTTAATTATAATAAACTAAATATATATTTAATATTAATACACTAAACATGTATTTAATATTCATAAACTAAACATGTATTTAACATTTATACACTAAACATGTATTTAATATTCATACACTAAACATGTAGTTATTATTTATACACTAAACATGTATTTAATATCAATACACTAAACATGTATTTAATATTAATACACTAAACATGTATTTAATATTTATACACTAAACATGAATTTAATATTAATACAAAAACATGTATTTAATTTTAATAAACTAAACATATATTTAATATTATTACACTAAACATGTATTTAATATTTATACACTGAACATGTATTTAATATTCATACACTAAACATTTAGTTATTATTTATACACTAAACATGTATTTAATATTTATACACTAAACATGTATTTAATATTAATACAGTAAACATGTATTAAATATTTATACACTAAACATGTATTTAATATTAATACAAAAACATGTATTTAATTTTAATAAACTAAATATATATATAATATTAATACACTAAACATGTATTTAATATTTTTACACTAAACGTGTATTTAATATTCATACACTAAAAGTGTATTTAATATTCATACACTAAACATGTGTTTAATATTAATACACTAAACATGTAGTTATTATTCATACACTAAACATGTATTTAATATTTATACACTAAACATGTATTCAATATTAATACACTAAATATGTATTTATTATATATCCACTAAACATGTGTTTAATATTCATAAACTAAATATATATTTAATATTAATACACTGAACATGTATTTAATATTAATACACTAAACATGTATTTAATATTTTTACACTAAACATGTATTTAATATTCATACACTAAACATGTATTTAATATTCATACATTAAACATGTATTTAATATTAGTACAAAAACATGTATTTAATTATAATAAATTAAATATATATTTAATATTAATACACTAAACATGTATTTAATATTCATAAACTAAATATGTATTTAACATTTATACATTAAACATGTATTTAATATTCATACACTAAACATGTAGTTATTATTTATACACTAAACATGTATTTAATATTAATACACCAAACATGTATTTAATATTTATACACTAAACATGTATTTAATATTAATACAAAAACATGCATTTAATATTAATACACTAAACATGTATTTAATATTCATAAACTAAACATGTATTTAACATTTATACACTAAACATGTATTTAATATTCATACACTAAACATGTAGTTATTATTTATACACTAAACATGTATTTAATATTAATACACTAAACATGTATTTAATATTAATACACTAAACATGTATTTAATATTTATACACTAAACATGTATTTAATATTAGTACAAAAACATGTATTTAATTTTAATAAACTAAACATATATTTAATATTATTACACTAAACATGTATTTAATATTTATACACTGAATATGTATTTAATATTCATACACTAAACATTTAGTTATTATTTATACACTAAACATGTATTTAATATTTATACACTAAACATGTATTTAATATTAATACAGTAAACATGTATTAAATATTTATACACTAAACATGTATTTAATATTAATACAAAAACATGTATTTAATTTTAATAAACTAAATATATATATAATATTAATACACTAAACATGTTTTTTGATATTTTTACACTAAACGTGTATTTAATATTCATACACTAAAAGTGTATTTAATATTCATACACTAAACATGTGTTTACTATTAATACACTAAACATGTAGTTATTATTCATACACTAAACATGTATTTAATATTTATACACTAAACATGTATTCAATATTAATACACTAAATATGTATTTGTTATATATCCACTAAACATGTGTTTAATATTCATAAACTAAATATATATTTAATATTAATACACTAAACATGTATTTAATATTAATACACTAAACATGTATTTAATATTTTTACACTAAACATGTATTTAATATTCATACACTAAACATGTATTCAATATTCATACACTAAACATGTATTTAATATTAATACAAAAACATGTATTTAATTATAATAAACTAAATATATATTTAATATTAATACACTAAACATGTATTTAATATTCATAAACTAAACATGTATTTAACATTTATACACTAAACATGTATTTAATATTCATACACTAAACATGTAGTTATTATTTATACACTAAACATGTATTTAATATTAATACACTAAACATGTATTTAATATTAATACACTAAACATGTATTTAATATTTATACACTAAACATGTATTTAATATTAATACAAAAACATGTATTTAATTTTAATAAACTAAACATATATTTAATATTAATACACTAAACATGTATTTAATATTCATAAACTAAACATGTATTTAACATTTATACACTAAACATGTATTTAATATTCATACACTAAACATGTAGTTATTATTTATACACTAAACATGTATTTAATATTAATACACTAAATATGTATTTGTTATATATCCACTAAACATGTGTTTAATATTCATAAACTAAATATATATTTAATATTAATACACTAAACATGTATTTAATATTAATACACTAAACATGTATTTAATATTTTTACACTAAACATGTATTTAATATTCATACACTAAACATGTATTCAATATTCATACACTAAACATGTATTTAATATTAATACAAAAACATGTATTTAATTATAATAAACTAAATATATATTTAATATTAATACACTAAACATGTATTTAATATTCATAAACTAAACATGTATTTAACATTTATACACTAAACATGTATTTAATATTCATACACTAAACATGTAGTTATTATTTATACACTAAACATGTATTTAATATTAATACACTAAACATGTATTTAATATTAATACACTAAACATGTATTTAATATTTATACACTAAACATGTATTTAATATTAATACAAAAACATGTATTTAATTTTAATAAACTAAACATATATTTAATATTATTACACTAAACATGTATTTAATATTTATACACTGAACATGTATTTAATATTCATACACTAAACATTTAGTTATTATTTATACACTAAGCATGTATTTAATATTAATACACTAAACATGTATTTAATATTTATACACTAATCATGTATTTAATATTAATACACTAATCATGTATTTAATATTTATACACTAAATATGTATTTAATATTTATACACTTAACATGTATTTATTATTTATACACTAAATATGTATTTAATATTCATATATTAAAATGTATTTAATATTCATACACTAAACATGTAATTAATATTCATACATTAAACATGTATTTAATATTCATACACTAAACATGTATTTAACATTTATACACTAAACATGTATTTAATATTAATACACAAAACATGTATTTGATATTAATACAAAAACATGTATTTAATTTTAATAAACTAAACACATATTTAATATTAATACACTAAACATGTATTAAATATTCTTACACTAAACATGTATTTAATATTCATTCAATAAACATGTAGTTATTATTCTTACACTTAATATGTATTTAATATTAATACAAAAACATGTATTTAATTTTAATAAACTAAACATATATTTAATATTAATACACTGAACATGTATTTAATATTCGTACACGAAACATGTATTTAATATTTATACACTAAACATGTATTTAATATTCATACACTAAACCTGTATTTAATAGTTATACACTAAACATGTATTTAATATTAATACAAAAACATTTATTTAATTTTAATAAAGTAAACACATATTTAATATTAATACACCAAACATGTATTTAATATTTATACACTAAACATGTATTTAATATTTATACACTAAACATGTATTTAATATTAATACACTAAATATTTATTTATTATTTATCCACTAAACATGTATTTAATATTCATAAACTAGACATGTATTTATTATTCATACACTAAATGTGTATTTAATATTAATACAAAAACATGTATTTAAGTTTAATAAACTAAACATGTATTTAACATTCATACACTAAACATGTATTTAATATTAATACACTAAACCTGTATTTAATAGTTATACACTAAACATGTATTTAATATTAATACAAAAACATGTATTTAATTTTAATAAACTAAACATATATTTAATATTAATACACTAAACATGTATTTAATATTTATACACTAAACATGTATTTAATATTCATACACTAAACGTGTAGTTATTATTTATACACTAAACATGTATTTAATATTAATACAGTAAACATGTATTAAATATTTATACACTAAACATGTATTTAATATTAATACAAAAACATGTATTTAATTTTAATAAACTAAATATATATATTATAATGCACTAAACATGTATTTAATATTTTTACACTAAATGTGTATTTAATATTCATACACTAAAAGTGTATTTAATATTCATACACTAAACATGTGTTTAATATTAATACACTAAACATGTATTTAATATTTATACACTAAACATGTATTCAATATTAATACACTAAATATGTATTTATTATAAATCCACTAAACATGTGTTTAATATTCATAAACTAAATATATATTTAATATTAATACACTAAACATGTATTTAATATTAATACACTAAACATGTATTTAATATTTTTACACTAAACATGTATTTAATATTCATACACTAAACATGTATTTAATATTCATACACTAAACATGTATTTAATATTAATACAAACACATGTATTTAATTATAATAAACTAAATATATATTTAATATTAATACACTAAACATGTATTTAATATTCATAAACTAAACATGTATTTAACATTTATACACTAAACATGTATTTAATATTCATACACTAAACATGTAGTTATTATTTATACACTAAACATGTATTTAATATTAATACACTAAACATGTATTTAATATTAATACACTAAACATGTATTTAATATTTATACACTAAACATGAATTTAATATTAATACAAAAACATGTATTTAATTTTAATAAACTAAACATATATTTAATATTATTACACTAAACATGTATTTAATATTTATACACTGAACATGTATTTAATACTCATACACTAAACATTTAGTTATTATTTATACACTAAACATGTATTTAATATTTATACACTAAACATGTATTTAATATTAATACAGTAAACATGTATTAAATATTTATACACTAAACATGTATTTAATATTAATACAAAAACATGTATTAAATTTTAATAAACTAAATATATATATAATATTAATACACTAAACATGTATTTAATATTTTTACACTAAACGTGTATTTAATATTCATACACTAAAAGTGTATTTAATATTCATACACTAAACATGTGTTTAATATTAATACACTAAACATGTAGTTATTATTCATACACTAAACATGTATTTAATATTTATACAATAAACATGTATTCAATATTAATACACTAAATATGTATTTATTATATATCCACTAAACATGTGTTTAATATTCATAAACTAAATATATATTTAATATTAATACACTGAACATGTATTTAATATTAATACACTAAACATGTATTTAATATTTTTACACTAAACATGTATTTAATATTCATACACTAAACATGTATTTAATATTCATACATTAAACATGTATTTAATATTAGTACAAAAACATGTATTTAATTATAATAAACTAAATATATATTTAATATTAATACACTAAACATGTATTTAATATTCATAAACTAAATATGTATTTAACATTTATACATTAAACATGTATTTAATATTCATACACTAAACATGTAGTTATTATTTATACACTAAACATGTATTTAATATTAATACACCAAACATGTATTTAATATTTATACACTAAACATGTATTTAATATTAATACAAAAACATGCATTTAATATTAATACACTAAACATGTATTTAATATTCATAAACTAAACATGTATTTAACATTTATACACTAAACATGTATTTAATATTCATACACTAAACATGTAGTTATTATTTATACACTAAACATGTATTTAATATTAATACACTAAACATGTATTTAATATTAATACACTAAACATGTATTTAATATTTATACACTAAACATGTATTTAATATTAGTACAAAAACATGTATTTAATTTTAATAAACTAAACATATATTTAATATTATTACACTAAACATGTATTTAATATTTATACACTGAACATGTATTTAATATTCATACACTAAACATTTAGTTATTATTTATACACTAAACATGTATTTAATATTTATACACTAAACATGTATTTAATATTAATACAGTAAACATGTATTAAATATTTATACACTAAACATGTATTTAATATTAATACAAAAACATGTATTTAATTTTAATAAACTAAATATATATATAATATTAATACACTAAACATGTATTTGATATTTTTACACTAAACGTGTATTTAATATTCATACACTAAAAGTGTATTTAATATTCATACACTAAACATGTGTTTACTATTAATACACTAAACATGTAGTTATTATTCATACACTAAACATGTATTTAATATTTATACACTAAACATGTATTCAATATTAATACACTAAATATGTATTTGTTATATATCCACTAAACATGTGTTTAATATTCATAAACTAAATATATATTTAATATTAATACACTAAACCTGTATTTAATATTAATACACTAAACATGTATTTAATATTTTTACACTAAACATGTATTTAATATTAATACACTAAACATGTATTTAATATTCATACACTAAACATGTATTTAATATTAATACAAAAACATGTATTTAATTATAATAAACTAAATATATATTTAATATTAATACACTAAACATGTATTTAATATTCATAAACTAAACATGTATTTAACATTTATACACTAAACATGTATTTAATATTCATACACTAAACATGTAGTTATTATTTATACACTAAACATGTATTTAATATTAATACACTAAACATGTATTTAATATTAATACACTAAACATGTATTTAATATTTATACACTAAACATGTATTTAATATTAATACAAAAACATGTATTTAATTTTAATAAACTAAACATATATTTAATATTATTACACTAAACATGTATTTAATATTTATACACTGAACATGTATTTAATATTCATACACTAAACATTTAGTTATTATTTATACACTAAGCATGTATTTAATATTAATACACTAAACATGTATTTAATATTTATACACTAATCATGTATTTAATATTAATACACTAATCATGTATTTAATATTTATACACTAAATATGTATTTAATATTTATACACTTAACATGTATTTATTATTTATACACTAAATATGTATTTAATATTCATATATTAAAATGTATTTAATATTCATACACTAAACATGTAATTAATATTCATACATTAAACATGTATTTAATATTCATACACTAAACATGTATTTAACATTTATACACTAAACATGTATTTAATATTAATACACTAAACATGTATTTAATATTAATACACAAAACATGTATTTGATATTAATACAAAAACATGTATTTAATTTTAATAAACTAAACACATATTTAATATTAATACACTAAACATGTATTAAATATTCATACACTAAACATGTATTTAATATTCATTCAATAAACATGTAGTTATTATTCTTACACTTAATATGTATTTAATATTAATACAAAAACATGTATTTAATTTTAATAAACTAAACATATATTTAATATTAATACACTAAACATGTATTTAATATTCGTACACGAAACATGTATTTAATATTTATACACTAAACATGTATTTAATATTCATACACTAAACATGTATTTGATATTCATACACTAAATATATATTTAATATTAATACAAAAACATTTATTTAATTTTAATAAACTAAACATATATTTAATATTAATACACTAAACATGTATTTAATATTAATACACTAATCATTTATTGAATTATATACTAATTATATATATTCATACAGTATACATGTATTTTTAAACACATATTTAATATTCATACACTAAACATGTATTTAATATCAATACACTAAACATGTATTTAATATTCATACACTAAACATGTATTTAATATTCATACACTAAACATGTATTTATTATTTATACGCTAAACATGTATTTTATACTAATACACTAATCAAGTTTTTAATTTTCATACACTTATCTTGTTTTTAATATTCATACACGAAACATGTATTTAATATTTATACACTAAACATGTATTTATTATTCATACACTAAACATGTATTAGATATTAATACAATAAACATGTATTTAATATTAATACAAAAACATGTATTTAATTTTAATAAACTAAACATATATTTAATACTAATACACTAAACATGTATTTAATATTTATACACTAAACATGTATTAAACATTTATACACTAAACATGTTTTTTAATATTAATACACTAAACATGTATTTAATATTAATACAAAAACATATCTTTAATTTTAATAAACTAAATATATATTTAATATTAATACACTAAACATGTATTTAATATTAATACACTAAACATGTATTTAATATTCATACACTAAACATATAGTTATTATTTATACACTAAACATGTATTTAATATTAATACACTAAACATGTAGTTAATATTTATACACTAAACATGTATTTAATATTAATACATTAAATATGTATTTATTATTAATCCACTAAACATGTATTTAATATTAATACAAAAACATATCTTTAATTTTAATAAACTAAATATATATTTAATATTAATACACTAAACATGTATTTAATATTAATACACTAAACATGTATTTAATATTCATACACTAAACATATAGTTATTATTTATACACTAAACATGTATTTAATATTAATACACTAAACATGTAGTTAATATTTATACACTAAACATGTATTTAATATTAATACATTAAATATGTATTTATTATTAATCCACTAAACATGTATTTAATATTCATACAATAAACATGTAGTTATTATTCTTACGCTTAATATGTATTTAATATTAATACAAAAGCATGTATTTAATTTTAATACACTAAACATATATTTAATATTAATAAACTAAACATGTATTTAATATTTATACACTAAACATGTATTTAATATTCATACACTAAACATGTATTTAATATTAATACACTAAAAATGTAGTTATTATTCATACACTAAACATGTATTTAATATTAATACACTAAACATCTATTTAATATTAATACACTAAACATGTATTTAATATTTATACACAAAACATGTATTTAATATTAATACAAAAACGTGTATTCAATTATAATAAACTAAACACATATTTAATATTAATACACTAAACATGTATTAAATATTCATACACTAAACATCTATTTAATATTCATTCAATAAACATGTAGTTATTATTCTTACACTTAATATGTATTTAATATTAATACAAAAACATGTATTTAATTTTAATAAACTAAACATATATTTAATATTAATACACTAAACATGTATTTAATATTAATACACTAAACATGTATTTAATATTTATACACTAAACATGTATTTAATATTAATACAGAACATGTATTTAATTTTAATAAACTAAATATATATTTAATATTAATACACCAAACATGTATTTAATATTCATAAACTAAACATGTATTTAACATTCATACACTAAACATGTATTTAATATTTATACACTAAACTTGTAGTTATTATTCATACACTAAACATGTATTTAATATTAATACACTAAACCTGTATTTAATAGTTATACACTAAACATGTATTTAATATTAATACAAAAACATTTATTTTATTTTAATAAAGTAAACACATATTTAATATTAATACACTAAACATGTATTTAATATTTATACACTAAACATGTATTTAATATTTATACACTAAACATGTATTTAATATTAATACACTAAATATCTATTTATTATTTATCCACTAAACATGTATTTAATATTCATAAACTAAACATGTATTTAATATTCATACACTAAATGTGTATTTAATATTAATACAAAAACATGTATTTAAGTTTAATAAACTAAACATGTATTTAACATTCATACACTAAACATGTATTTAATATTTATACACTAAACATGTAGTTATTATTCATACACTAAACATGTATTTAATATTAATACACTAAACCTGTATTTAATAGTTATACACTAAACATGTATTTAATATTAATACACAAACATTTATTTAATTTTAATAAAGTAAACACATATTTAATATTAATACACTAAACATGTATTTAATATTTATACACCAAACATATATTTAATATTAATACACTAAACATGTATTTAATATTCATACACAAACATGTATTTAATATTCATACACTAAACATGTAGTTATTATTCATACACTAAACATGTATTTAATATTAATACAGTAAACATGTATTAAATATTTATACACTAAACATGTATTTAATATTCATTCAATAAACATGTAGTTATTATTCTTACACTTAATATGTATTTAATATTAATACAAAAACATGTATTTAATTTTAATAAACTAAACATATATTTAATATTAATACACTAAACATGTATTTAATATTTATACACTAAACATGTATTTAATATTCATACACTAAACGTGTAGTTATTATTCATACACTAAACATGTATTTAATATTAATACAGTAAACATGTATTAAATATTTATACACTAAACATGTATTTAATATTAATACAAAAACATGTATTTAATTTTAATAAACTAAATATATATATTATAATACACTAAACATGTATTTAATATTTTTACACTAAATGTGTATTTAATATTCATACACTAAAAGTGTATTTAATATTCATACACTAAACATGTGTTTAATATTAATACACTAAACATGTATTTAATATTTATACACTAAACATGTATTCAATATTAATACACTAAATATGTATTTATTATAAATCCACTAAACATGTGTTTAATATTCATAAACTAAATATATATTTAATATTAATACACTAAACATGTATTTAATATTAATACACTAAACATGTATTTAATATTTTTACACTAAACATGTATTTAATATTCATACACTAAACATGTATTTAATATTCATACACTAAACATGTATTTAATATTAATACAAACACATGTATTTAATTATAATAAACTAAATATATATTTAATATTAATACACTAAACATGTATTTAATATTCATAAACTAAACATGTATTTAACATTTATACACTAAACATGTATTTAATATTCATACACTAAACATGTAGTTATTATTTATACACTAAACATGTATTTAATATCAATACACTAAACATGTATTTAATATTAATACACTAAACATGTATTTAATATTTATACACTAAACATGAATTTAATATTAATACAAAAACATGTATTTAATTTTAATAAACTAAACATATATTTAATATTATTACACTAAACATGTATTTAATATTTATACACTGAACATGTATTTAATATTCATACACTAAACATTTAGTTATTATTTATACACTAAACATGTATTTAATATTTATACACTAAACATGTATTTAATATTAATACAGTAAACATGTATTAAATATTTATACACTAAACATGTATTTAATATTAATACAAAAACATGTATTTAATTTTAATAAACTAAATATATATATAATATTAATACACTAAACATGTATTTAATATTTTTACACTAAACGTGTATTTAATATTCATACACTAAAAGTGTATTTAATATTCATACACTAAACATGTGTTTAATATTAATACACTAAACATGTAGTTATTATTCATACACTAAACATGTATTTAATATTTATACACTAAACATGTATTCAATATTAATACACTAAATATGTATTTATTATATATCCACTAAACATGTGTTTAATATTCATAAACTAAATATATATTTAATATTAATACACTGAACATGTATTTAATATTAATACACTAAACATGTATTTAATATTTTTACACTAAACATGTATTTAATATTCATACACTAAACATGTATTTAATATTCATACATTAAACATGTATTTAATATTAGTACAAAAACATGTATTTAATTATAATAAATTAAATATATATTTAATATTAATACACTAAACATGTATTTAATATTCATAAACTAAATATGTATTTAACATTTATACATTAAACATGTATTTAATATTCATACACTAAACATGTAGTTATTATTTATACACTAAACATGTATTTAATATTAATACACCAAACATGTATTTAATATTTATACACTAAACATGTATTTAATATTAATACAAAAACATGCATTTAATATTAATACACTAAACATGTATTTAATATTCATAAACTAAACATGTATTTAACATTTATACACTAAACATGTATTTAATATTCATACACTAAACATGTAGTTATTATTTATACACTAAACATGTATTTAATATTAATACACTAAACATGTATTTAATATTAATACACTAAACATGTATTTAATATTTATACACTAAACATGTATTTAATATTAGTACAAAAACATGTATTTAATTTTAATAAACTAAACATATATTTAATATTATTAAACTAAACATGTATTTAATATTTATACACTAAACATGTATTTAATATTAGTACAAAAACATGTATTTAATTTTAATAAACTAAACATATATTTAATATTATTACACTAAACATGTATTTAATATTTATACACTGAACATGTATTTAATATTCATACACTAAACATTTAGTTATTATTTATACACTAAACATGTATTTAATATTTATACACTAAACATGTATTTAATATTAATACAGTAAACATGTATTAAATATTTATACACTAAACATGTATTTAATATTAATACAAAAACATGTATTTAATTTTAATAAACTAAATATATATATAATATTAATACACTAAACATGTATTTGATATTTTTACACTAAACGTGTATTTAATATTCATACACTAAAAGTGTATTTAATATTCATACACTAAACATGTGTTTACTATTAATACACTAAACATGTAGTTATTATTCATACACTAAACATGTATTTAATATTTATACACTAAACATGTATTCAATATTAATACACTAAATATGTATTTGTTATATATCCACTAAACATGTGTTTAATATTCATAAACTAAATATATATTTAATATTAATACACTAAACATGTATTTAATATTAATACACTAAACATGTATTTAATATTTTTACACTAAACATGTATTTAATATTCATACACTAAACATGTATTTAATATTCATACACTAAACATGTATTTAATATTAATACAAAAACATGTATTTAATTATAATAAACTAAATATATATTTAATATTAATACACTAAACATGTATTTAATATTCATAAACTAAACATGTATTTAACATTTATACACTAAACATGTATTTAATATTCATACACTAAACATGTAGTTATTATTTATACACTAAACATGTATTTAATATTAATACACTAAACATGTATTTAATATTAATACACTAAACATGTATTTAATATTTATACACTAAACATGTATTTAATATTAATACAAAAACATGTATTTAATTTTAATAAACTAAACATATATTTAATATTATTACACTAAACATGTATTTAATATTTATACACTGAACATGTATTTAATATTCATACACTAAACATTTAGTTATTATTTATACACTAAGCATGTATTTAATATTAATACACTAAACATGTATTTAATATTTATACACTAATCATGTATTTAATATTAATACACTAATCATGTATTTAATATTTATACACTAAATATGTATTTAATATTTATACACTTAACATTTATTTATTATTTATACACTAAATATGTATTTAATATTCATATATTAAAATGTATTTAATATTCATACACTAAACATGTAATTAATATTCATACATTAAACATGTATTTAATATTCATACACTAAACATGTATTTAACATTTATACACTAAACATGTATTTAATATTAATACACAAAACATGTATTTGATATTAATACAAAAACATGTATTTAATTTTAATAAACTAAACACATATTTAATATTAATACACTAAACATGTATTAAATATTCATACACTAAACATGTATTTAATATTCATTCAATAAACATGTAGTTATTATTCTTACACTTAATATGTATTTAATATTAATACAAAAACATGTATTTAATTTTAATAAACTAAACATATATTTAATATTAATACACTGAACATGTATTTAATATTCGTACACGAAACATGTATTTAATATTTATACACTAAACATGTATTTAATATTCATACACTAAACCTGTATTTAATAGTTATACACTAAACATGTATTTAATATTAATACAAAAACATTTATTTAATTTTAATAAAGTAAACACATATTTAATATTAATACACCAAACATGTATTTAATATTTATACACTAAACATGTATTTAATATTCATACACTAAACATGTATTTAATATTAATACACTAAATATTTATTTATTATTTATCCACTAAACATGTATTTAATATTCATAAACTAGACATGTATTTATTATTCATACACTAAATGTGTATTTAATATTAATACAAAAACATGTATTTAAGTTTAATAAACTAAACATGTATTTAACATTCATACACTAAACATGTATTTAATATTAATACACTAAACCTGTATTTAATAGTTATACACTAAACATGTATTTAATATTAATACAAAAACATGTATTTAATTTTAATAAACTAAACATATATTTAATATTAATACACTAAACATGTATTTAATATTTGTACACTAAACATGTATTTAATATTCATACACTAAACGTGTAGTTATTATTTATACACTAAACATGTATTTAATATTAATACAGTAAACATGTATTAAATATTTATACACTAAACATGTATCTAATATTAATACAAAAACATGTATTTAATTTTAATAAACTAAATATATATATTATAATACACTAAACATGTATTTAATATTTTTACACTAAATGTGTATTTAATATTCATACACTAAAAGTGTATTTAATATTCATACACTAAACATGTGTTTAATATTAATACACTAAACATGTATTTAATATTTATACACTAAACATGTATTCAATATTAATACACTAAATATATATTTATTATAAATCCACTAAACATGTGTTTAATATTCATAAACTAAATATATATTTAATATTAATACACTAAACATGTATTTAATATTAATACACTAAACATGTATTTAATATTTTTACACTAAACATGTATTTAATATTCATACACTAAACATGTATTTAATATTCATACACTAAACATGTATTTAATATTAATACAAACACATGTATTTAATTATAATAAACTAAATATATATTTAATATTAATACACTAAACATGTATTTAATATTCATAAACTAAACATGTATTTAACATTTATACACTAAACATGTATTTAATATTCATACACTAAACATGTAGTTATTATTTATACACTAAACATGTATTTAATATCAATACACTAAACATGTATTTAATATTAATACACTAAACATGTATTTAATATTTATACACTAAACATGAATTTAATATTAATACAAAAACATGTATTTAATTTTAATAAACTAAACATATATTTAATATTATTACACTAAACATGTATTTAATATTTATACACTGAACATGTATTTAATATTCATACACTAAACATTTAGTTATTATTTATACACTAAACATGTATTTAATATTTATACACTAAACATGTATTTAATATTAATACAGTAAACATGTATTAAATATTTATACACTAAACATGTATTTAATATTAATACAAAAACATGTATTTAATTTTAATAAACTAAATATATATATAATATTAATACACTAAACATGTATTTAATATTTTTACACTAAACGTGTATTTAATATTCATACACTAAAAGTGTATTTAATATTCATACACTAAACATGTGTTTCATATTAATACACTAAACATGTAGTTATTATTCATACACTAAACATGTATTTAATATTCATACACTAAACATGTATTCAATATTAATACACTAAATATGTATTTATTATATATCCACTAAACATGTGTTTAATATTCATAAACTAAATATATATTTAATATTAATACACTGAACATGTATTTAATATTAATACACTAAACATGTATTTAATATTTTTACACTAAACATGTATTTAATATTCATACACTAAACATGTATTTAATATTCATACATTAAACATGTATTTAATATTAGTACAAAAACATGTATTTAATTATAATAAATTAAATATATATTTAATATTAATACACTAAACATGTATTTAATATTCATAAACTAAATATGTATTTAACATTTATACATTAAACATGTATTTAATATTCATACACTAAACATGTAGTTATTATTTATACACTAAACATGTATTTAATATTAATACACCAAACATGTATTTAATATTTATACACTAAACATGTATTTAATATTAATACAAAAACATGCATTTAATATTAATACACTAAACATGTATTTAATATTCATAAACTAAACATGTATTTAACATTTATACACTAAACATGTATTTAATATTCATACACTAAACATGTAGTTATTATTTATACACTAAACATGTATTTAATATTAATACACTAAACATGTATTTAATATTAATACACTAAACATGTATTTAATATTTATACACTAAACATGTATTTAATATTAGTACAAAAACATGTATTTAATTTTAATAAACTAAACATATATTTAATATTATTACACTAAACATGTATTTAATATTTATACACTGAACATGTATTTAATATTCATACACTAAACATTTAGTTATTATTTATACACTAAACATGTATTTAATATTTATACACTAAACATGTATTTAATATTAATACAGTAAACATGTATTAAATATTTATACACTAAACATGTATTTAATATTAATACAAAAACATGTATTTAATTTTAATAAACTAAATATATATATAATATTAATACACTAAACATGTATTTGATATTTTTACACTAAACGTGTATTTAATATTCATACACTAAAAGTGTATTTAATATTCATACACTAAACATGTGTTTACTATTAATACACTAAACATGTAGTTATTATTCATACACTAAACATGTATTTAATATTTATACACTAAACATGTATTCAATATTAATACACTAAATATGTATTTGTTATATATCCACTAAACATGTGTTTAATATTCATAAACTAAATATATATTTAATATTAATACACTAAACATGTATTTAATATTAATACACTAAACATGTATTTAATATTTTTACACTAAACATGTATTTAATATTCATACACTAAACATGTATTTAATATTCATACACTAAACATGTATTTAATATTAATACAAAAACATGTATTTAATTATAATAAACTAAATATATATTTAATATTAATAGACTAAACATGTATTTAATATTCATAAACTAAACATGTATTTAACATTTATACACTAAACATGTATTTAATATTCATACACTAAACATGTAGTTATTATTTATACACTAAACATGTATTTAATATTAATACACTAAACATGTATTTAATATTAATACACTAAACATGTATTTAATATTTATACACTAAACATGTATTTAATATTAATACAAAAACATGTATTAAATTTTAATAAACTAAACATATATTTAATATTATTACACTAAACATGTATTTAATATTTATACACTGAACATGTATTTAATATTCATACACTAAACATTTAGTTATTATTTATACACTAAGCATGTATTTAATATTAATACACTAAACATGTATTTAATATTTATACACTAATCATGTATTTAATATTAATACACTAATCATGTATTTAATATTTATACACTAAATATGTATTTAATATTTATACACTTAACATGTATTTATTATTTATACACTAAATATGTATTTAATATTCATATATTAAAATGTATTTAATATTCATACACTAAACATGTAATTAATATTCATACATTAAACATGTATTTAATATTCATACACTAAACATGTATTTAACATTTATACACTAAACATGTATTTAATATTAATACACAAAACATGTATTTGATATTAATACAAAAACATGTATTTAATTTTAATAAACTAAACACATATTTAATATTAATACACTAAACATGTATTAAATATTCATACACTAAACATGTATTTAATATTCATTCAATAAACATGTAGTTATTATTCTTACACTTAATATGTATTTAATATTAATACAAAAACATGTATTTAATTTTAATAAACTAAACATATATTTAATATTAATACACTGAACATGTATTTAATATTCGTACACGAAACATGTATTTAATATTTATACACTAAACATGTATTTAATATTCATACACTAAACCTGTATTTAATAGTTATACACTAAACATGTATTTAATATTAATACAAAAACATTTATTTAATTTTAATAAAGTAAACACATATTTAATATTAATACACCAAACATGTATTTAATATTTATACACTAAACATGTATTTAATATTTATACACTAAACATGTATTTAATATTAATACACTAAATATTTATTTATTATTTATCCACTAAACATGTATTTAATATTCATAAACTAGACATGTATTTATTATTCATACACTAAATGTGTATTTAATATTAATACAAAAACATGTATTTAAGTTTAATAAACTAAACATGTATTTAACATTCATACACTAAACATGTATTTAATATTAATACACTAAACCTGTATTTAATAGTTATACACTAAACATGTATTTAATATTAATACAAAAACATGTATTTAATTTTAATAAACTAAACATATATTTAATATTAATACACTAAACATGTATTTAATATTTATACACTAAACATGTATTTAATATTCATACACTAAACGTGTAGTTATTATTTATACACTAAACATGTATTTAATATTAATACAGTGAACATGTATTAAATATTTATACACTAAACATGTATTTAATATTAATACAAAAACATGTATTTAATTTTAATAAACTAAATATATATATTATAATACACTAAACATGTATTTAATATTTTTACACTAAATGTGTATTTAATATTCATACACTAAAAGTGTATTTAATATTCATACACTAAACATGTGTTTAATATTAATACACTAAACATGTATTTAATATTTATACACTAAACATGTATTCAATATTAATACACTAAATATGTATTTATTATAAATCCACTAAACATGTGTTTAATATTCATAAACTAAATATATATTTAATATTAATACACTAAACATGTATTTAATATTAATACACTAAACATGTATTTAATATTTTTACACTAAACATGTATTTAATATTCATACACTAAACATGTATTTAATATTCATACACTAAACATGTATTTAATATTAATACAAACACATGTATTTAATTATAATAAACTAAATATATATTTAATATTAATACACTAAACATGTATTTAATATTCATAAACTAAACATGTATTTAACAATTATACACTAAACATGTATTTAATATTCATACACTAAACATGTAGTTATTATTTATACACTAAACATGTATTTAATATTAATACACTAAACATGTATTTAATATTAATACACTAAACATGTATTTAATATTTATACACTAAACATGAATTTAATATTAATACAAAAACATGTATTTAATTTTAATAAACTAAACATATATTTAATATTATTACACTAAACATGTATTTAATATTTATACACTGAACATGTATTTAATATTCATACACTAAACATTTAGTTATTATTTATACACTAAACATGTATTTAATATTTATACACTAAACATGTATTTAATATTAATACAGTAAACATGTATTTAATATTAATACACTAAACATGTATTTAATATTAATACAAAAACATGTATTTAAGTTTAATAAACTAAACATATATTTAATATTAATACACTAAACATGTATTTAATATTTATACACTAAACATTGATTTAATATTAATACACTAAACATGTATCAAATATTCATACACTAAACATGTATTTAATATGCATACACTAAACATTGATTTAATATCTATACACTAAACATTGATTGAATATTAATACACTAAACATGTATTTGATATTCATACACTAAACATGTATTTAATATTCATACGCTAAACGTGTATTTAATATTTATACACTAAACATGTATTTAATATTAATACACAAACATGTATTTAATATTTATACACTAAACATGTATTTAATATTAATACACTAAACATGTATTTAATATTTATACACTAAACATTGATTTATTATTTATACACTAAACATGTATTTAATATTAATACACTAAACATGTATTTAATATTTATACACTAAACATTGATTTATTATTTATACACTAAACATGTATTTAATATTAATACACTAAACATATATTTAATATTTGTACACTAAACGTGTATTTAATATTTATACACTAAAAGTGTATTTAATATTAATACAATAAAAATGTATTTAATATTAATACACTAAACATGTATTTAATATTTATAAATTAAACATGTATTTAATATTTATACACTAAACATGTATTTAATATTTATACACTAAATATGTATTTAATATTCATACACTAAACATGTATTTAATATTAATACACTGAACATGTATTTAATAATCATATACTAAACGTATATGTAATCATATACTAATCATATATTTAATATTCATTTAGTAAACATGTATTTATTATCCTCTAAATAAGGCACACTTGGAAATAATGAATTTCTTTATGCGTGCAGTTGCGGCAGAAGTCCACAGGAGGGCGCACGTTCGCTCTTAATAAGTCCGGTCCTCTCCGTCTCTCTCTCTCTCTCTTTTTCCTTTTTTTTTGTTTCTTTTATTTTTTTTTTTACAGTTTGGTTTCTCATACACTTATATTTATACACTGAATATGTATTTAATATTAATAAACTAAACATGTATTTATTATTTATACACTAAATATGTATTTAATATTAATACACTAAACATGTATTTAATTTTAATACAAAAACATGTATTTAACTGTAATAAACTAAACATATATTTAATATTAATACACTAAACATGTATTTAATATTTATACACTAAACATGTATTTAATATTCATACACTAAACATGTATTTAATTGTAATAAACTAAACATATATTTAATATTAATACACTAAACATGTATTTAATATTTATACACTAAACATGTATTTAATATTCATACACTAAACATGTAGTTATTATTTATACACTAAACATGTATTTAATATTCATACAATAAACATGTAGTTATTATTCTTACACTTAATATGTATTTAATATTTATACACTAAACATGTATTTAATATTAATACACTAAACATGTATTTAATATTAATAAACTAAACATGTATTTAATATTTATACACTAAACATGTATTTAATATTCATACACTAAACATGTATTGAATATTTATACACTAAACATGTATTGAATATTTATACACTAAACATGTATTTAATATTAATACACTAAACATGTATTTAATATTAATAAACTAAACATGTATTTAATATTTATACACTAAACATGTATTTAATATTCATACACTAAACATGTATTGAATATTTATACACTAAACATGTATTTAATATTAATACACTAAACATGTATTTAATATTAATACAAAAACATGTGTTTAATTTTAATAAACTAAACATATATTTAATATTAATACACTAAACATGTATTTAATATTTTTACACTAAACGTTTATTTAATATTTATACACTAAAAGTGTATTTAATATTTATACACTAAACATGCATTTAATATTAATACACTAAACATGTAGTTATTATTCATACACTAAACATGTATTTAATATTAATACACTAAACATGTATTTAATATTAATACACTAAACATGTATTTAATATTAATACAAAAACATGTATTTGATTTTAATAAACTAAACATATATTTAATATTTATACACTAAACATGTATTTAATATTCATACACTAAACATGTATTTAATATTAATACACTGAACATGTATTTAATATTCATAAACTAAACATGTATTTAATATTCATACACTAAACATGTATTTAAGTTTAATAAACTAAACATCTGTCTAATATTAATACACTAACATTGTATTTAATATTCATACACTAAACATGTATTTAATAATCATACAAAAAACATGTATTTAATATTTATACACTAAACATGTATTTAATATTCATACACTAAACATGTATTTAATATTAATACACTAAACATGTATTTAATATTTATACACTAAACATATTTTTACTATATGTACACTAAACATATATTTATATCAATACACTATACATGTATTTAGTATTTATACAGCAAACATGTATTTAATTTTAATATACTAAACATATATTTAATATTAATACACTAGATATGTATTTAATAATAATACACTAAACATGCATTTAATAATTATACACAAAACATGTATTTAATATTCATACACTAAACATGTATTTAATATATTCACACTAAACTTGTATTTAATATTCCTACACTAAAGATGTAGTTATTATTCATACACTAAACATGTATTTAATATTCATACACTAAACATGTAGTTATTATTCATACACTAAACATGTATTTAATATTAATACACTAAACATGTATTTAATATTTGTACACTAAACATGTATTTAATATTAATACAAAAACATGTATTTAATTTTAATACACTAAATATGTATTTATTATTAATCCACTAAACATGTATTTAATATTCATAAACTAAACATGTATTTAATATTAATACACTAAACGTGTATTTAATATTCATACACTAAACAGGTAGTTATTATTTATACACTAAACATGTATTTAATATTCATACACTAAACATGTAGTTATTATTCATACACTAAACATTTATTTAATATTAATACACTAAACATGTATTTAATATGTATACACTAAACATGTATTTAATATTAATACACAAAATATGTATTTATTATTAATCCACTGAACATGTATTTAATATTCATAAACTAAACATGTATTTAATATTCATACACTAAACGTGTATTTAATATTTATACACTAAACATGTATTTAATATTAATACGAAAACATGTAATTAATTTTAATAAACTAAACATATATTTAATATTAATACACTAAACATGTATTTAATATTTATACACTAAACAAGTATTTAATATTAATACACTAATCATGTATTTAATATTCATACACTAAATATGTATTTAATATTTATACACTAAACATGTATTTGATATTCATACACTAAACATGTATTTAATATTTATACAAAAAACTTGTATTTAATATTAATACACTAAACATGTATTTAATATTCATACACTAAACATGTAGTTATTATTTATACACTAAACATGTATTTAAAATTAATACACTAATCATGTATTTAATATTTATACACTAAATATGTATTTAATATGTATAACCTTAACATGTATTTAATATTAATACACTAGACATGTATTTAATATTAATACACTAAACATGTATTTAATATTAATACACAAAACATGTATTCAATATTTATACACTAAACAAGTATTTGATATTAATACACTAATCATGTATTTAATATTCATACACTAAATGTGTACTTAATATTTATACACTAAACATGTATTTGATATTCATACACTAAACATGTATTTAATATTTATACAAAAAACTTGTATTTAATATTAATACACTAAAAATGTATTTAATACTCATACACTAAACATGTAGTTATTATTTATACACTAAATATATATTTAATATTAATACACAAAACATGTATTTAATATTTATACACTAAACAAGTATTTAATATTAATACACTAATCATGCATTTAATAATCATACACTAAATATATATTTAATATTTATACACTAAACATGTATTTGATATTCATACACTAAACACGTATTTAATATTTATACAAAAAACATGTATTTAATATTAATACACTAAACATGTATTTAATATTAATACACTAAACAAGTATTTAATATTAATACACTAATCATGTATTTAATATTTATACACTAAACATGTATTTAATATAAATACACTAAACATGTATTTAATATTCATACACTAATCATGTATTTAATATTCATACACTAAATATGTATTTAATATTTATACACTTAACATGTATTTAATATTTATACACTAAACATCTATTTAATATTCATACACGAAACATGCATTTAATATTTATACACTAAACATGTATTTAATATTCATAAACTAAACATGTATTTAATATTCATACTTTAAACATTGATTTAATATTAATACACTAAACATGTATTTAATATTTATACACTAAACATGTATTTAATATTTATACACTAAACATGTATTTAATATTCATACACTAAACATGTATTTAATATTTATACACTAAACATTGATTTATTATTTATACACTAAAAATGTATTTAATATTAATACACTAAACATGTAGTTAATTTTAATACAAAAACATTTATTTAATTTTAATAAACTAAACATATATTTAATATTAATACACTAAACATGTATTTAATATTTATACACTAAACATGTATTTAATATTTATACATTAAACATGTATTTAATATTAATACACTAAATATGCATTTATTATTCATCCACTAAACATGTATTTAATATTCATAAACTAAACATGTATTTAATATTCATACACTAAACGTGTATTTAATATTCATATACTAAACATGTATTTAATATTAAGACACTAAACATGTATTTAATATTCATACACTAAGCATTGATTTATTATTTATACACTAAACATGTATTTAATATTCATAAACTAAACATGTATTTAATTTTAATACACTAAACGTGTATTTAATATTCATACACTAAACAGGTAGTTATTATTTATACACTAAACATGTATTTAATATTCATACACTAAACATGTAGTTATTATTCATACACTAAACATTTATTTAATATTAATACACTAAACATGTATTTAATATTTATACACTAAACATGTATTTAATATTTATACACTAAACATGTATTTAATATTAATACACAAAATATGTATTTATTATTAATACACTGAACATGTATTTAATATTCATAAACTAAACATGTATTTAATATTCATACACTAAACGTGTATTTAATATTCATACACTAAACATGTATTTAATATTAATACAAAAACATGTATTTAATTTTAATGAACTAAACATATATTTAATATTAATACACTTAACAAGTATTTATTATTTATCCACTAAACATGTATTTAATATTCATAAACTAAACATGTTTTTAATATTTATACACTAAACGTGTATTTAATATTTATACACGAAACATGTATTTAATATTAATACACTAAACATATATTGAAATATATACTAATTATATATATTCATACGGTATACATGTATTTTTTAAACATATATTTAATATTAATACACGAAACATGTATTTAATATTTATACACTAAACATGTATTTAATATTCATACACTAACCATGTATTTGATATTCATTAACTAAACATGTATTAAATATTCATACACTAAACATGTATATAATATTTATACACTAAACATGTATTTAATATTCATACACTAAACATGTATTTGATATTTATACACTAAACATGTATTTAATATTAATACACTAAACATGTATTTAATTTTAATAAACTAAACATATATTTAATATTAATACACTAAACATGTATTTAATATTTATACACTAAACATGTATTTAATATTTATACACTAAACATGTATTTAATATTAATACACTAAAAATGTATTTATTACTTATCCACTAAACATGTATTTAATATTCATAAACTAAACATGTATTTAATATTCATACACTAAACCTGTATTTAATATTCATTTACTAAACATGTATTTGATATTAATACACTAAACATGTATTTAATATTCATAAACTAAACATGTATTTAACATTTATACACTAAACATGTATTTAATATTAATACACTAAACATGTATTTAATATTTATACACTAAACATTGATTTATTATTTATACACTAAACATGTATTTAATATTAATACACTAAACATGTATTTAATTTTAATACAAAAACATTTATTTAATTTTAATAAACTAAACATATATTTAATATTAATACACTAAAAATGTAATTAATATTCATACACTAAACAAGTATTTAATATTAATACACTAATCATGTATTTAATATTCATACACTAAATATGTATTTAATATTTATACACTAAACATGTATTTGGTATTCATACACTAAACATGTATTTAATATTTATACAAAAAACTTGTATTTAATATTAATACACTAAACATGTATTTAATATTCATACACTCAACATGTAGTTATTATTTGTACACTAAACATGTATTTAATATTAATACACTAATCATGTATTTAATATTCATACACTAAATATGTATTTAATATTTATACACTTAACATGTATTTAATATTAATACACTAAACATGTATTTGATATTAATACACTAAACATGTATTTAATATTAATACACTAAACATGTATTTAATATTCATACACTAAACATGTATTTAATATTTATACACTAAACATCTATTTAATATTCATACACGAAACATGCATTTAATATTTATACACTAAACATGTATTTAATATTCATAAACTAAACATGTATTTAATATTCATACTTTAAACATTGATTTAATATTAATACACTAAACATGTATTTAATATTAATACACTAAACATGTATTTAATATTAATACACAAAACATGTATTTAATATTTATACACTAAACAAGTATTTAATATTAATACACTAATCATGTATTTAATATTCATACACTAAATATGTATTTAATATTTATACACTAAACATGTATTTGATATTCTTACACTAAACATGTATTTAATATTTATACAAAAAACTTGTATTTAATATTAATACACTAAACATTGATTTAATATTCATACACTAAACATGTAGTTATTATTTATACACTAAACATGTATTTAATATTAATACACAAAACATGTATTTAATATTTATACACTAAACAAGTATTTAATATTAATACACTAATCATGTATCTAATATTCATACACTAAATATGTATTTAATATTCATACACTAAACATGTATTTGATATTCATACACTAAACATGTATTTAATATTTATACAAAAAACATGTATTTAATATTAATACACTAAACATGTATTTAATATTAATACACTAAACATGTATTTAATATTCATACACTAAACATGTAGTTATTATTTATACACTAAACATGTATTTAATATTAATACACAAAACATGTATTTAATATTTATACACTAAACAAGTATTTAATATTAATACACTAATCATGTATTTAATATTTATACACTAAACATGTATTTAATATAAATACACTAAACATGTATTTAATATTTATACACTAATCATGTATTTAATATTCATACACTAAATATGTATTTAATATTTATACACTTAACAGGTATTTAATAATTATACACTAAACATCTATTTAATATTCATACACGAAACATGCATTTACTATTTATACACCAAACATGTATTTAATATTAATACAAAAACATGTATTTAAGTTTAATAAACTAAACATATATTTAATATTAATACACTAAACATGTATTTAATATTAATACACTAAACATTGATTTAATATTAATACACTAAACATGTATTAAATATTCATACACTAAACATGTATTTAATATGTATACACTAAACATTTATTTAATATTTATACACTAAACATTGATTTAATATTAATACACTAAACATGTATTTAATATTTATACACTAAACATGTATTTAATATTTATACACTAAACATTGATTTAATATTAATACACTAAACATGTATTTAATATTTATACACTAAACATGTATTTAATATTCATACACTAAACATGTATTTAATATTTATCTACTAAACATGTAATTAATATTCATACACTAAACATGTATTTAATATATTCACACTAAACTTGTATTTAATATTCATACACTAAAGATGTAGTTATTATTCATACACTAAACATGTATTTAATATTAATCCACTAAACATGTAGTTATTATTTATACACTAAACATGTATTTAATATTCATACACTAAACATGTAGTTATTAGTCATAAACTAAACATTTATTTAATATTTATACACTAAACATATCTTTAATATTAATATACTACGAATGTGAGTGTGAATGTTGTCCGTCTATCTGTGTTGGCCCTGCGATGAGGTGGCGACTTGTCCAGGGTGTACCCCGCCTTCCTTCCGATTGTAGCTGAGATAGGCGCCAGCGCCCCCCGCGACCCCAAAAGGGAATAAGCGGTTGAAAATGGATGGATAAACATATATTGAATTATATACTAATTATATATATTCATACGGTATACATGTATTTTTTAAACATATATTTAATATTCATACACTAAACATGTATTTAATATCAATACATTAAACATGTATTTAATATTCATACACTAAACATGTATTTAATATTCATACACTAAACATGTAGTTATTATTTATACGCTAAACATGTATTTAATATTAATACACGAAACATGTATTTAATATTTATACACTAAACATGTATTTAATATTCATACACTAAACATGTATTTGATATTCATTCACTAAACATGTATTTAATATTCATACACTAAACATGTCCTTGGCCCTGCACTCTTCAGCATCTACATGCTGCCGCTAGGTGACATCATACGCAAATACGGTGTTAGCTTTCACTGTTATGCTGATGACACCCAACTCTACATGCCCCTAAAGCTGACCAACACGCCGGATTGTAGTCAGCTGGAGGCGTGTCTTAATGAAATTAAACAATGGATGTCCGCTAACTTTTTGCAACTCAACGCCAAAAAAACGGAAATGCTGATTATCGGTCCTGCTAGACACCGAACTCTATTTAATAATACAACTCTAACATTTGACAACCAAACAATTAAACAAGGCGACACGGTAAAAAATCTGGGTATTATCTTCGACCCAACTCTCTCCTTTGAGGCACACATTAAAAGCGTTACTAAAACGGCCTTCTTTCATCTCCGTAACATCGCTAAAATTCGCTCCATTCTGTCCACTAAAGACGCTGAGATCATTATCCATGCGTTTGTTACGTCTCGCCTCGACTACTGTAACGTATTATTTTCGGGTCTCCCCATGTCTAGCATTAAAAGATTACAGTTGGTACAAAATGCGGCTGCTAGACTTTTGACAAGAACAAGAAAGTTTGATCACATTACGCCTGTACTGGCTCACCTGCACTGGCTTCCTGTGCACTTAAGATGTGACTTTAAGGTTTTACTACTTACGTATAAAATACTACACGGTCTAGCTCCATCTTATCTTGCCGATTGTATTGTACCGTATGTCCCGGCAAGAAATCTGCGTTCAAAGGATTCCGGCTTATTAGTGATTCCCAAAGCCCAAAAAAAGTCTGCGGGCTATAGAGCATTTTCCGTTCGGGCTCCAGTACTCTGGAATACCCTCCCGGTAACAGTTCGCGATGCCACCTCAGTAGAAGCATTTAAGTCTCACCTTAAAACTCATTTGTATACTCTAGCCTTTAAATAGACTCCCTTTTTAGACCAGTTGATCTGCCGTTTCTTTTCTTTTTCTTCTATGTCCCACTCTCCCGTGTGGAGGGGGTCCGGTCCGATCCGGTGGCCATGTACTGCTTGCCTGTGTATCGGCTGGGGACATCTCTGCGCTGCTGGTCCGCCTACGCTTGGGATGGTTTCCTGCTGGCTCCGCTGTGAACGGGACTCTCGCTGCTGTGTCTTAGATCCTCTTTGGACTGGAATCTCGCGACTGTGTTGTATCCATTGTGGATTGAACTTTCACAGTATCATGTTAGACCCGCTCGACATCCATTGCTTTCCTCCTCTATAAGGTTCTCATAGTCATCATTGTCACCGACGTCCCACTGGGTCATTATTGTCACCAATGTCCCACTGGGTGTGAGTTTTCCTTGCCCTTATGTGGGCCTACCGAGGATGTCGTGGTGGTTTGTGCAGCCCTTTGAGACACTAGTGATTTAGGGCTATATAAGTAAACATTGATTGATTGATTGATATTTAATATTCATACACTAAACATGTATTTAATATTCATACACTAAACATGTATTTGATATTTATACACTAAACATGTATTTAATATTAATACAAAAACATGTATTTAATTTTAATAAACTAAACATATATTTAATATTAATACACTAAAAATGTATTTAATATTAATACACTAAACATTTATTGAATTATATACTAATTATATATATTCATACAGTATACAAGTATTTTTAAACACATATTTAATATTCATACACTAAACATGTATTTAATATCAATACACTAAACATGTATTTAATATTCATACACTAAACATTTATTTAATATTCATACACTAAACATGTAGTTATTATTTATACGCTAAACATGTATTTTATACTAATACACTAATCAAGTTTTTAATTTTCATACATTTATCTTGTTTTTAATATTTATACACTATACATGTATTATTCTTCCACTAAACATGTATTTAATATTAATACATTAATCATGTAATTAATGTTCTTACACTAAATATGTATTTAGTATTTATACAATAAACGTGTATTTATTATTAATACACTAAACATGTATTTAATATTTATACACTAAACATGTATTTATTATTCATACACTAAACATGTATTAGATATTAATACACTAAACATGTATTTAATATTAATACAAAAACATGTATTTAATTTTAATAAACTAAACATATATTTCATACTAATACACTAAACATGTATTTAATATTTATACACTAAACATGTATTAAACATTTATACACTAAACATGTTTTTAATATTAATACACTAAACATGTATTTAATATTAATACAAAAACATATCTTTAATTTTAATAAAATAAATATATATTTAATATTAATACACTAAACATGTATTTAATATTAATACACTAAACATGTATTTAATATTCATACACTAAACATATAGTTATTATTTATACACTAAACATGTATTTAATATTAATACACTAAACATGTATTTAATATTTATACACTAAACATGTATTTAATATTAATACATTAAATATGTATTTATTATTAATACACTAAACATGTATTTAATATTCATAAACTAAACATCTATTTAATATTAATACACCAAACGTGTATTTAATATTCATACACTAAACATGTAGTTATTATTCATACACTAAACATGTATTTAATATTAATACACTAAACATGTATTTAATATTTATACACTAAACATGTATTTAATATTCATACACTAAACATTTATTTAATATTCATACAAAAAACGTGTATTTCATATTTACACACTAAACATGTATTTAATATTTATACACTAAAAATGTATTTAATATTAATAAACTAAATATGTATTTATTATAAATCCACTGAACATGTATTTAATATTTTTACACTAAACATGGATTTAATATTAAAACACTAAACATGTATTTGATATTTATACACTAAACATGTATTTAATATTCATACACTAAACGTGTATTTATTATTCATACACTAAACATGTATTTAATATTAATACAAAAACATGTATTTAAGTTTAATAAACTAAACATATATTTAATATTAATACACTAAACATGTATTTAATATTTATACACTAAACATTGATTTAATATTAATACACTAAACATGTATTAAATATTCATACACTAAACATGTATTTAATATGTATACACTAAACATGTATTTAATATTCATACACTAAACATTGATTTAATATTAATACACTAAACATGTATTTAATACTAATACACTAAACATGTATTTGATATTTATACACTAAACATGTATTTAATATTCATACACTAAACGTGTATTTAATATTCATACACTAAACATGTATTTAATATTCATACACTAAACATTGATTTATTATTTATACACTAAACATGTATTTAATATTAATACACTAAACATGTATTTAATATTTATACACTAAACATTGATTTATTATTCATACACTAAACATGTATTTAATATTAATACACTAAACATGTAGTTAATTTTAATACAAAAACATTTATTTAATTTTAATAAACTAAACATATATTTAATATTAATACACTAAACATGTATTTAATATTTATACACTAAACATGTATTTAATATTTATACACTAAACATGTATTTAATATTAATAAACTAAATATGTATTTATTATTTATCCACTAAACATGTATTTAATATCCATAAACTAAACATGTATTTAATATTCATACACTAAACGTGTATTTAATATACATACACTAAACATGTATTTAATATTAATACACTAAACATGTATTTAATATTTATACACTAAACATTGATTTATTTTTTATACACTAAACATGTATTTAATATTAATACACTAAACATGTATTTAATTTTAATACAAAAATATTTATTAGATTTTAATAAACTAAACATATATTTAATATTAATACATTAAACATGTATTTAACATTTATACACTAAACATGTTTTTATTATTACTACACTAAACATGTATTTAATATTAATACACTAAACATGTATTTTATATTCATACACTATTTAATATTAATACAAAAACATGTATTTAAGTTTAATAAACTAAACATATATTTAATATTAATACACTAAACATGTATTTAATATTTATACACTAAACATGTATTTAATATTTATACACTAATCATGTATTTAATATTAATACACTAATAATGTTTTAATATTTATACACTAAAATGTATTTAATATTTATACACTTAACATGTATTTAATATTAATACACTAAACATGTATTTAATATTAATACACTAAACATGTATTTAATATTAATACACAAAACATGTATTTAATATTTATACACTAAACAAGTATTTAATATTAATACACTAATCATGTATTTAATATTCATACACTAAATATGTATTTAATATTCACACACTAAACATGTATTTGATATTTATACACTAAACATGTATTTAATATTTATACAAAAAACTTGTTTTTAATATTAATACACTAAACATGTATTTAATATTCATACACTAAACATGTAGTTATTATTTATACACTAAACATGTATTTAATATTAATACACAAAACATGTATTTAAAATTTATACACTAAACAAGTATTTAATATTAATACACTAATCATGTATTTAATATTCATACATTAAATATGTATTTAATATTTATACACTAAACATGTATTTGATATTCATACACTAAACATGTATTTAATATTTATGCAAAAAACATGTATTCAATATTAATACACTAAACATGTATTTAATATTAATACACTAAACATGTATTTAATATTCATACACTAAACATGTAGTTATTATTCACACACTAAACATGTATTTATTATTAATACACAAAACATGTATTTAATATTTATACACTAAACAAGTATTTAATATTAATACACTAATCATGTATTTAATATTTATACACTAAACATGTATTTAATATTAATACAAAAACATGTATTTAATTTAAATAAACTAAACACATATTTAATATTAATACACTAAACATGTATTTATTATGTATACACTAAACATGTATTTAACATTTATACACTAAACATGTTTTTAATATTAATACACTAAACATGTATTTAATATTCATTCACTAAACATGTATTTATAATTCATATACTAAACATGTATTTAATATTAATACACTGAACATGTATTTAATAATCATTTACTAAACATGTATTTAATATTAATACACTGAACATGTATTTAATAATCATATACTAAACATATATGTAGTTATATACTAATCATATATTTAATATTCATACAGTAAACATGTATTTTATATTAATACAAAAACATGTATTTAATTTTAATAAACTAAACATATATTTAATATTAAAACACTAAACATGTATTTAATATGAATACACTAAACATGTATTTAATATTTATACACTAAACATGTATTTAATATTCATACACTAAACATGTATTTAATATTAATACACTGAACACGTATTTAATATTCATAAACTAAACATGTATTTAATATTCATACACTAAACGTGTATTTAATATTCATACACTAAACATGTATTTAATATTAATACAAAAACATGTATTTAAGTTTAATAAACTAAACATATATTTAATATTAATACACTAACATTGGATTTAATATTTATACACTAAACATGTATTTAATATTCACACAATAAACATGTATTTAATATTTATACACTAAACATGTATTTAATAATCATACACTAAACATGTATTTAATATTAATACACTGAACATGTATTTAATAATCATATACTAAACGTATATGTAATTATATACTAATCATATATTTAATATTCATACAGTAAACATGTATTTATTATCCCCTAAATAAGGCACATTGGAAATAATGAATTCTTTTATGTGTGCAGTTGCGGCAGAAGTCCATAGGAGGGCGCATCTACCCTCTTAATAAGTCCGGTCCTCTCAGTCTCTCTCTCTCTCTTTTTCCTTTTTTTTTGTTTCTTTTATTTTTTTTTACATAAGTTTGGTTTCTCATACACTTATATTTATACACTAAACATGTATTTAATATTAATACACTAATTATGTATTTAATATGTATACACTAAACATGTATTTAATATTAATACAAAAACATGTATTTAATTTTAATAAACTAAACATATATTTTATATTAATACACTAAACATGTATTTAATATTTTTACACTAAACGTGTATTTAATATTCATACACTAAAAGTGTATTTAATATTAATACACTAAACATGTATTTAATATTTATAAACTAAACATGTATTCAATATTCATACACTAAACATGTATTTAATATTCATACACTAAACATGTATTTAATATTTATACACTAAACATGTATTTAATATTAATACAAAAACATGTATTTAATTTTAATAAACTAAATATATATTTAATATTAATACACTAACCATGTATTTAATATTCATGAACTAAACATGTATTTAACATTTATACACTAAACATGTATTTAATATTCATACACTAAACATGTAGTTATTATTTATACACTAAACATGCATTTAATATTTATACACTAAACATGTATTTAATATTAATACAAAAACATGTATTTAATATTCGTAAACAAAACATGTATTTAACATTTATACACTAAACATGTATTTAATATTCATACACTAAACATGTATTTAATATTCATACACTAAACATATAGTTATTATTTATACACTAAACATGTATTTAATATTAATACACTAAACATGTATTTAATATCTATAAACTAAACATGTATTTAATATTAATACACTAAATATGTATTTATTATTAATACACTAAACATCTATTTAATATTCATAAACTAAACATCTATTTAATATTAATACACCAAACGTGTATTTAATATTCATACACTAAACATGTAGTTATTATTCATACACTAAACATGTATTTAATATTAATACACTAAACATGTATTTAATATTTATACACTAAACATGTATTTAATATTTATACACTAAAGATGTATTTATTATTAATCCACTGAACATGTACTTAATATTCATACAAAAAACGTGTATTTCATATTTACACACTAAACATGTATTTAATATTTATACACTAAAAATGTATTTAATATTAATAAACTAAATATGTATTTATTATAAATCCACTGAACATTTATTTAATATTTTTACACTAAACATGGATTTAATATTAATACACTAAACATGTATTTGATATTTATACACTAAACATGTATTTAATATTCATACACTAAACGTGTATTTATTATTCATACACTAAACATGTATTTAATATTAATACAAAAACATGTATTTAAGTTTAATAAACTAAACATATATTTAATATTAATACACTAAACATGTATTTAATATTTATACACTAAACATTGATTTAATATTAATACACTAAATATGTATTAAATATTCATACACTAAACATGTATTTAATATGTATACACTAAACATGTATTTAATATTTATACACTAAACATTGATTTAATATTAATACACTAAACATGTATTTAATAATAATACACTAAACATGTATTTGATATTTATACACTAAACATGTATTTAATATTCATACACTAAACGTGTATTTAATATTCATACACTAAACATGTATTTAATATTAATACACAAACATGTATTTAATATTTATACACTAAACATGTATTTAATATTAATACACTAAACATGTATTTAATATTTATACACTAAACATTGATTTATTATTTATACACTAAACATGTATTTAATATTAATACACTAAACATGTATTTAATATTCATACACTAAACATTGATTTATTATTTATACACTAAACATGTATTTAATATTAATACACTAAACATGTAGTTCATTTTAATACAAAAACATTTATTTAATTTTAATAAACTAAACATATATTTAATATTAATACACTAAACATGTATTTAATATTCACACACTAAAAATGTATTTAATATTTATACACTAAACATGTATTTAATATTAATAAACTAAATATGTATTTATTATTTATCCACTAAACATGTATTTAATATTCATAAACTAAACATGTATTTAATATTCATACACTAAACGTGTATTTAATATACATACACTAAACATGTATTTAACATTTATACACTAAACATGTTTTTATTATTACTACACTAAACATGTATTTAATATTAATACACTAAACATGTATTTTATATTCATACACTAAACATATATTTAATAATAATACAAAAACATGTATTTAAGTTTAATAAACTAAACATATATGTAATATTAATACACTAAACATGTATTTAATATTTATACACTAAACATGTATTTAATATTTATACACTAATCATGTATTTAATATTAATACACTAATAATGTTTTAATATTTATACACTAAACATGTATTTAATATTAATACACTAAACATGTATTTAATATTAATACACAAAACATGTATTTAATATTTATACACTCAACAAGTATTTAATATTAATACACTAATCATGTATTTAATATTCATACACTAAATATGTATTTAATATTCATACACTAAACATGTATTTGATATTCATACACTAAACATGTATTTAATATTTATACAAAAAATTTGTATTTAATATTAATACACTAAACATGTAGTTATTATTTATACACTAAAAATGTATTTAATATTAATACACAAAACATGTTTTTAATATTTATACACTAAACAAGTATTTAATATTAATACACTAATCATGTATTTAATATTCATACACTAAATATGTATTTAATATTTATACACTAAACATGTATTTGATATTCATACACTAAACATGTATTTAATATTTATGCAAAAAACATGTATTTAATATTAATACACTAAACATGTATTTAATATTAATACACTAAACATGTATGTAATATTCATACACTAAACATGTAGTTATTATTCATACACTAAACATGTATTTATTATTAATACACAAAACATGTATTTAATATTTATACACTAAACAAGTATTTAATATTAATACACTAATCATGTATTTAATATTTATACACTAAACATGTATTTAATATTAATACAAAAACATGTATTTAATTTAAATAAACGCAACACATATTTAATATTAATACACTAAACATGTATTTATAATGTATACACTAAACATGTATTTAACATTTATACACTAAACATGTTTTTAATATTAATACACTAAACATGTATTTAATATTCATACACTAAACATGTATTTATAATTCATATACTAAACATGTATTTAATATTAATACACTGAACATGTATTTAATAATCATATACTAAACATGTATTTAATATTAATACACTGAACATGTATTTAATAATCATATACTAAACATATATGTAATTATATACTAATCATATATTTAATATTCATACAGTAAACATGTATTTAATATTAATACAAAAACATGTATTTAATTTTAATAAACTAAACATATATTTAATATTAAAACACTAAACATGTATTTAATATGAATACACTAAACATTTATTTAATATGAATACACTAAACATGTATTTAATATTTACACACAAAACATGTATTTAATATTCATACATTAAACATGTATTTAATATTCATACACTAAACATGTATTTAATATTTATACACTAAACAAGTGTTTAATATTCATACACTAAACATATATTTTATATTCATAAACTAAATATATATTTAATATTTATACACTAAACATGTATTTAATATTCATACACTAAACATGTATTTAATATTAATACACTGAACACGTATTTAATATTCATAAACTAAACATGTATTTAATATTCATACACTAAACGTGTATTTAATATTCATACACTAAACATGTATTTAATATTAATACAAAAACATGAATTTAAGTTTAATAAACTAAACATATATTTTATATTAATACACTAACATTGGATTTAATATTTATACACTAAACATGCATTTGATATTCACACAATAAACATGTATTTAATATTCATACACTAAACATGTATTTAATAATCATACACTAAACATGTATTTAATATTAATACACTGAACATGTATTTAATAATCATATACTAAACGTATATGTAATTATATACTAATCATATATTTAATATTCATAC